>NC_056725.1:766876252-767018752 GCF_019279795.1 Protopterus annectens
TGTGTGTGTGTGTGTGTGTGTGTGTGTGTGTGTCTGTTTTTATGTTTGCGTGTCTGTGTTTATATACATATATATGTCTGTGTCTGTGTTTGTGTGTGTGCCTATGTATGTATATGTCTTTTCTGTTTGTTTATATGTCTATCTATATATATATATATATATATATATATATATATATATATATATATATATATATATATATATATCATCATCTTCTTTCGGCTGTTCCTGTTAGGGGTCGCCACAGCGGGTCATCTGTTTCCATTTTTTCCTGTCCTCTGCATCATGCTCTTTCACACCAACCGCCTGCATGTCCTCTCTCACCACATCCATAAACCTCATCTTAGGCCTTCCTCTTTTCCTCTTACCTGACAGCTCCATCCTTAGCATCTTTTTCCCAATATACCCAGCATCCCTCCTCAGCACATGTCCAAACCAACGCAATCTCGCCTCTCTTGCTTTGTCTCCAAACTGTCCAACCTGAGCTGACCCTCTAATATATTGATTCCTAATCCTGTCCATCCTAGTCACACCCAGTGCAAATCTTAACATCTTTAACTCTGCCACATCCAGCTCTGACTCCTGCCTTTTCGACAATGCTACCGTCTCCAACCCATATAACATAGCAGGTCTCACTACCCTCTTGTAGATCTTCCCTTTCACTCTCATTGGTACCCGTCTGTCACAATTCACTCCTGACACTCTTCTCCACCCATTCCACCCTGCCTGTACTCTCTTCTTCACCTCTCTTCCACACTCACCATTACTCTGAACTGTTGATCCCAAATACTTAAACTCATCCACCTTTACCAACTCTACTCCCTGCATCCTCACCATTCCTCTACCCTCCCTCTCATTTACACACATATATTCTGTTTTAGCCCTGCTGACCTTCATTCCTCTCCTCTGTAAAACATATATCCACCTCTCCAGGGTCTCCTCAACCTGGTCCCTACTCTCACTACATATCACAATGTAATCTGTAAACATCATAGTCCACGGGGCCTCCTGTCTAATCTCATCTATCAACCTGTCCATCACCACTGCAAATAAGAAAGGGCTCAGAGCTGATCCTTGATGTAATCCCACCTCCACCTTAAACGTATCTGTCACTCCCACTGCAGAGCTCACCAATGTCACACTACCCTTGTACATATCCTGTATCACTCTTACGTACTTCTCTGCCACTCCCGACTTCCTCATACAATACCACAACTCCTCTCTAGGCACCCTGTCATATGTTTTCTCTAAGTCCAGAAAGACACAATGCAACTCCTTCTGACCTTCTCTGTATTTCTCCAACAACCCTCTCAGAGCAAATATTGCATCTGTAGTGCTCTTTCCTGGCATGAAACCATACTGCTGATCACTAATCATCACCTCCCTTCTTAACCTATCTTCCACTACTCTTTCCCATAACTTCAAGCTGTGACTGATCAATTTTATCCCGCTGTAGTTACTGCAGCTCTGCACATCAGCCTTATTCTTAAAGATAGGTACCAAAACACTTTTTCTCCACTCCTCAGGCATCCTCTGACTTTCCAAAATTTCATTAAACAATCTGGTTAAAAATTCCACTGCCATTTCTCCTAAGCACCTCCATGCTTCCACTGGTATGTCATCTGGGCCAACAGCCTTTCCATTCTTCATCCTCTTCATAGCTGTCCTTACTTCCTCCTTGCTAATCTGTTTCACTTCCTGATTCACTATCTCCATATCATCCAACCATCTCTCTCTCTCTCTCATTCTCTTCATTCATCTGCCCTTCAAAGTACTCTTTCAATCTACTCAACACACTCTCCTCACTTGTGAGTACGTTTCCCTTACTGTCCTTTATCACCCTTACCTGCTGCACATCTTTCCCAGCTCTGTCCCTCTGTCTAGCCAATCAGTACAGGTCCTTTTCTCCCTCTTAAATGTCCAATCTGTCACACAACTCTCTATATGCCTTATCCTTAGCCTTCACCACCTCTCTCTTTGCCATGCGCCTCATCTCCTTATACTCATGTCTACTTTCTTCATCTCTTTGACAATCCCACTTCTTCTTCGCCAGCTTCTTCCTCTGTATACTCTCCTGTACTTCCTCATTCCACCACCATGTCTCCTTGTCCTCCTTCCTCTGTCCAGATGTCACACCAAGTACCTTCCTAGCATTCTCCCTTACTAGCTCAGCTGTAGTTACCCAGCTATTCGGTAACTCTTCATTGCCTTCCAGTGCCTCTTGTAACTCTTCCCTGAACTCCACTTCACAATCACCCTTTTTTAACTTCCACAATTTAATCCTTACACACATACATATATATATATATATATATATATATATATATATATATATATATATATATATATATATATATATATATATATATATACGTATACACACGAGTCTGTGTGCATGTGTGTGTGTGTGCGTGCGCGTGTGTGTGTGTGTACCTGCCATGCATGTAAGACTGAAAAAAGAAGGAAACAGATACATCAACAACAGCTCTGGCTCCCTATATTTATTAAGCCACTGCTCAATACAATAGTAAACTGGTAAAGTCAATCCCCCTCCCTTATTTACCTCTTAGCCATTATGGCAACACTGTTACACTTTCCATTAGGTAATCATATAATAGCTTAGAAGGCTGCCTTATTTCCATAAAGGGCATCCTTTAAAATGTTCTGTCTCTTCCCCTTTGGTCCAATTTCTCAGCTTGAGTCCCCAGTGCAATTTTAGCTAGCTATAAACATACTAACTTAATTTTCTGACTTTGACTGCTTCCAGTCTCACTGGTTCCTGATTCCTTCCTATTAATTAATGTTCAACAACAGAGCTGATGCATGTTTCCAACCAGCAAAAGTCAAAGCAGAAGATGAAAGTTTTGACGTAATATAATAATGAGAATATGAAGCATATAATGGGGACCAACATAATGGTAGTTCGATGGTAACAAAGAGTGACTGGTGTCAGAAAAAGATATATGAGAATAAGCTAACAGCAATGACTGTTAGGGTACACTTAACAGACCTGAAGGCCCTAGCTGTTGGCAGTCTCTCTAGTCTTATTAGCTTTTCATATTTTGTTATTGCATTTATATAATAACACAACACTTAAAATATATATTCGGTGACCCAAGATAAATGTAAAACACATTCAAAAGTAGAAGAACTGACAGTACTGAAAATGGTGAGTTTTCATTTTTGTTGGTAACGGACCTTATTACCCAACATGAATTGTACCCTTGTTTCCACAATTTCAGTTGGCTGTGTAAAGGTTTGCTATTTTAATTTAATTTATATGTTTACTAGGAAAGTGATTTGGTCCCTTTTGAACAGTTTTCAGTCACAACCCAGGCTGCAAGAGCTAGGAGGCATACAGTTATATGAGCAATGTAATAACATCAGTCAATAAAACATTTTTACGAGGAGTGAGGAAACCAAAGTTCCCAGAGAAAATTAACAAAGAGAAAACCCAGAGAGGCAAAGGAAGAAACTTTGCATAAACAGTGAGCAGAAGTGAGGACTGAACCACAAACCTTGCCATTAAGCCACCTGTCATGAAACTGCTGTCCATCTAGTTCAGTCTGGAGTCTTTTGTCAGTTTCTTATGTGACTTTTCCCCAACTGTTTCATAGTTTTAGGAGTTGTGTGTCCTACATGAGATGCTATTCAGCCCTGAGGAGTTACTATAAGCAGAATCAGAGGTGCTTTGACACAGTGTTAATACTATTTATATATATATATATATATATATATATATATATATATGTGTGTGTGTGCATTACATAATTACATACATGCATATGGGTTTATGGTAAACAGGTGAAGTACACATATACATATACTTTGAATTCTTTCCTCCCATATAACATGTATCACAGCGGTCTCCAACCTTTTTTGCAACAAGGACTGGTTTCATGAAAAACAATTTTCCACCGACCAGCCATCACTCTCGCATAAAAATAAAGCATAATAAATACAACTCACCATAACACAGAAGAAATGGGAGACCTGAGCTTCTTTCCCTGCAATGAGATGGTCCATCTAAGGGTGATGGGAGACTGACACCTCAAGTGTGTTCCTTATGTCCAGTCTACTCTGTGATTTCATTTTGGTTGCTGTCATTGCAGAAAATCCAACTTCACAAAGACAGGATGTTGGAAATGGAAGCAGGGTTTTCAGTGCTTATTCTAGCAGCTTTCTAAGTTTATAACAGCAGCATTTAAAATCTGTCCCCATTATTTGTTTCCCTGTCCAGATTTATTGTGCGAGAGGTTGAGAGGTATACAAACCTAATGGGAACCTTTTTCTGAATCTAACAACTTTCTAAGTTTATAAGAACAATATTTAAAATCTGCCCCCATTTTGGGGTCTTTGTTTCCCCATTATGTTTAGCTTTGTCCACACTTCTTGTGCTAAGAGGTTAAGAGGTATGGATTAGATCTAAAAGGCACTACAATGATATTGAAATAACACATTAACAAGTTTATCTGACATTTCAAGTTCTGAGGTATCCCATATACAGTTGTTTTGGAGACAGGTATGCAAAAAGTAATAAAACAAAAGCTTCCACAAAAAACAGTTTTGAATGGTCTGCTGGTATACCTATCAGTAACAACTTCCAACCACATTTAAAGGTTACTTACTTGGACCAGTAAGAGTCAGAGCTGGAAGAAGAGCTGCCAGGTTCCTCTTCGAAAAGAGCAGATGGGAAAAAGGGCAGCAGCTGTGCATCCTCCAGGACCATTTATATATCATATCTTGCAGCACCAGTCAGCAGCACATTTTCAGCCATTCAAGACCTGTATCAGTTTTACCATGTTGCAGTCGCGTGAAAACTACTGTTAGTGTGCAACTGGACGAATTGTGGTGCTTGTCATTGCCTTCCTTTGCCTCAGGAGCTGTTAATTGATTGGTTCGTATACCACAATACCGATTATCTGTAATTGTGGTAAACAAAGCGATCAAAACTTGTGTAGTGGAGCCACCACTGTTCCATACAGAACAGTGGAACAGTGGGCAATTTCAATGTTAAATGCAGAGCATTCTGTATGATCTGGAGCACTTGGCTGGTCAGCTTACTTTCGAAGTTTATAAGAGCAATATTTAAAAATTGTCCTTATTTTTGGGGCTTTGCCCCCTATTATTTTTGCTTCCTCCAGATTTTTTTTGCCCAGAGATTGAGAGCTAGGGGCTCTGTCCAGATTTAATGTGTGAGAGGGTGAGATATATGGTCAAGAGGTAACCAAACCTCTTAATTCATGCTGCTGCTGCTGCCTGGGATTGCTCTCACTCTTAAATCTCTCTCTCTCTGTCTCTCACGCATACAGACGCGTACACACACAGTATGTTCTGCTTTCATGCACGCAGTCACTCACACACACAGACAGAAATACACGCACAAACACACACATTTTTCCATTTCATTTATTTTTATTTTACACTGTCTAAACAGCAAAAGTGCTGCTTAGCGAATGTAAAAAAATGTCTCGATCGGTCTCACTGTTCACTCTCTCATGCACACATACACAGTCTCTTCTGCTTTCACATACACATACATTCTGCTTTCACGCACACGTTCATTCACACATGCAGACAGAAACAGAAGCACACTCACACACATACATAGACAGATTCACTTTTTGTTTCACTCCCTTCTGTGTGGCCTGGTAACAAACGATCCACGGCACGATATTATTAAAATAAGGTACTTCTAAGAATACAAGTGTTTTTGGGGGGGCAACAACCCTGTAGGGGATGTCATCTCCTACAGCCCAGCTAACTTAAATATATCAAATCTGAGATGACACAAAACCAGAGAAAATTGAACAGTCCTGTCTCCAGTATTCTGTGATCTTCCTGAAATACCACAATTCCATTCCCTTCCCTCTTTACAAACTGGGTTTCCATTCAATAAGTTTATTTTCTAGAAAATGTGTAAGAAAAGAACACACCTTGACCATGTACTAGTGATTAGTACATACACGTACATACAGAAAGGTCGATATAGATACATATCAGTTTATAATGAATAATCACCAGGGAGTTTATTCGAAAGACAAAACATTAAACAAACCCATTGGTGATTATCATTAATTGCTACCAAAATTATCAAAAAAAAGTAATCACAAATGTAAATAAATAGATTACACCTGCAATTACCAAAAGTAAAACAAAAACAGCTTTTACATGGGGGGGGGGGGTGACAACCTGATGAAAGGGGAAAAACCCTTGAATCATGTAACAGTTGATCTAATGAAGTTCGACTTTATATAATTCAACCAACTGTATCACAGACAAAAATCTCCTGCAGTTCAGCATGCAATGAAATGCATACATACATACATACACACATATATATATATATATATATATATATATATATATATATATATATATATATATATATATATATGGGTCTACTTCAAAAGATCGACAGACCATTTGATCGACATTCATTTGGTCGACAGCTCATTTGATCGACAACCAGTATTCAAGGCAAAAACTTGGGATTTGCCCCCCTCCCGAATGTTGTACGACCCTGGAGTTGGTATATATAGTTAGGGGGTGTGGGGGGCACAGCCCCCCTTATTGGAGGGTGTGGGGGTGAAGCCCCCCACCTATTTTCTTTAAAATGTGTAGTTTTGTTGTATTTTTATGTTTTAAATGGGAATAGGTGCGCACACACACACACACACACACACACACACACACACACACACACACACACACACACACACACACAAAAGCATATACTTATACATGTATCCTGGACTGCTAAAGCCTCAACTCTGATTTTACAGTCAAGTCAGAGGTCACTCAGACAAACAACTAATGACCTGCATGAAATGGTATTTCACTTTCTGAATTATTTGCCCTTATAAGCATTATTTCTCTTTCAGTCATTTGTTTTATTTGTAAGATGTAGTAGAAGGATTTAAGCAAATAACGACAGCAGTTCGTACTTGTGAATGAAGGTTAGAGAAAGGTGAAAAGTGATAACTTTTCCTATTGTACATCTGCAGACAAATAAAACAGTTTAGACAAGGTCAGCATTGTCAGTCTAAGCAGGAAAATGCCCAAGCCAGGTTCTTCAAGTTTTACTTAATGGGAATACCGTCACAAACGGAGTTTGATGCTTTGTCTCAAATTTTAAGAAAACAAAAAAGGACAAACAACAAACAAATGGAACTTTATAAAAGCAAAATAGATAACCATAACAGAAGTACCTTATAAAGTAATTTCACCTCTACCCATTTCTTTGAATGTTCAAAATCAAGCACAGTTACTGCCCTATATTCCTGTGTTAGAATGCTCTACAAATTCATAATTCAGGTCCTTATGAAAAAAGTTCCTCCAACAAAGTTACTGGTTAAACTCTGATTTTGATTTAGACATTTTAAAAGCAATGCTACCAGTATCAGTATTTGCTGTTGTTAAAGATTAGCATTAGAAAAAAAAATGTCCCAGTCTCCATTCCAGTGTGGTTACAAGAACCTTCTGCAAAAACACAGTCCTACTTCACAAACTACTTAGTTATCTGACACTAAGAATGAATGTATTCACATGAAGATTAACAGTTACATAATATACATTTCATACAGCAGCCATGCCAAAATCTAGTCTGCAGCTGGGAACAGTCTGTTTAACTTATCTCAGGATGATAAAAAACACAACAAAATATTTTGCTTGGAATCAGGACATTTATTAGATATTTAATACCTTATTTTCTGGAGCAAAGTGTTTTTGGAGTACAAATGCATATCAAAACGCAGCATAACCAAGAAGAA
The DNA here is from genome assembly GCF_019279795.1 of Protopterus annectens. Taxonomy (NCBI): domain Eukaryota; kingdom Metazoa; phylum Chordata; order Ceratodontiformes; family Protopteridae; genus Protopterus; species Protopterus annectens. Next base: position 766,884,025 of record NC_056725.1, read on the forward strand.
TCCAGCCCCCCCACCCCGGCAGTTATGTGCTCCCATCACAGAAAAGCAGGTCAAGACAGCAAGGAGTCTGACATCTGCCGAAACTAAATTTGGCTACTGTGACCTCAGCTTGTTGGAGAAGGAGTTGTAATGAGTGGCTGTAGTTTTAGTTGCCAAATGTGAATGCTACATAGGGCCTGGAGAGGGATGCAGTTACAGGAAGCCATTTCATGCAGCTGGTTTGTAAGACAGATGGAGTTGCAAGGCAGAAAACAATTCCCTCTCATGCTCACTGATGTCTGCACAAGACAACAGGTGAGATAAACACCTACAATACACCAGCATGAACGTTTTATACTGTACTGTGCACCATCCCACAGTACTGGTTAATCATCCACTGTCTAGAAAGGTAAGGATGCAGCAGGGCAACAGAGAAACCTAACAATATAAAAAAGCAGAGAAGCAAAAAGGAGCAATATGAAAGTCTGAAATGGTATCTGTTGTAGACAGAAATGTACTAACAAGATGGGCAGAGGCAGAGCAGGTGAAAAGATTAGTCATGTGGGCATAGTATAAAGGCACATCAGAGAGAAATCAAGAAATAGACACAACGACAGCCACGGTGGGTAGGACAGCATACAGGTCAACTAGGCAACAACTGAAAGTGCCACAGATGGTAACCTGGATACAGTATGAGGCTAGCAAGCAAGCTGCAACAGAAATGATCAATATGCAAAACAGTTAAAAAAAAGGCAGAATGTGTCAGGGAGACAAACTAAAAAGCAGAGACGCTCGCCTCAAAACATATTTTTGGCCTGATTCCACAATTTTCTGTATGGCTTCTTCCTTGGACACCCTACCAATTCCTTCCATCCCCTCCCTCAGAGTGGGAATCAAATGTTGAGAATGGTGCCATCTGCATTTAAACTTTAATTCCATGTGAATGTCCAGTAGGCATTCCTAAGGGAGTGGGCATGTACTGAGCCGAATGTGGGACAGTTACTAACTCCAGAAAGTAATATAAGGTAGCAAACATCCTCTGTCCACTTAGAGCAGGTGCTACACATAGATGTCTCTGGTCTTCATTGAGGAAATCACTACATATTGCACACTCTATGTACCCCAGCCCTCTGCACCCCAAAAGAAGTGAATAGGTACAGCCCTTTCACATCATCTGCGTCAACTCTAGTGCCAGGGTCACTTGTAAAATCCCATTCACCAAGGCTGGGGTAAAGGCTGCAATCCTCTATGCCAGAGAGTTGATGAGGACAGCCACAAAAATATAAAGTTCAGCAGAGATTTAAGCTTATGACCTGTACAACAGTGACAGTTGGCAATATCACACATCATTTTTCTCTAATTTTTTCTACTTTGTGCCTCCCGACTGTCAGCCCCCTTTCACAGGCCTTGAGCTCAGTCACTTCCTTCATGAACTGAGTTGGGTATCTTGCTTTTCAACCAACAAAATGCCTGCTCTTTGTGCATCAGAACTGCCATCATCCCAATAGCCTGAGGAGCTTCCTTCAGTTCCCCGGACTTGAATCACCTGTGCTTAAACCTGAACCATGTTTGTGCCAGGCAGGAGATCTACTCAGTGTCCTCTAATAACATGTTAGTGCTGCAGCCCCCTCACTGACAAATGGAAGTTTTTCTGCCTACGTCCTTAACACTACTCCTCACAGTTTGTTGTGTTCTCTGCCAAACTAGAGTGCATACGAACATCTCGCGGCAGACAGGTAAATAGATAGACAGCTAGATAGATACACAAACAGATATGTATGTAGACGGTGTTTTTTGACTGGCCTACTGTGAAGTGCACTGATTTCCAGCTGTGAAATGCTTTTTAGAGTGGGTCTACCTTCTTACACCCCCCACTATACATATGCATACATACACACACACACACACACACACACACACACACATATATATATATATATATATATATATATATATATATATATATATATATATATATAAATATATATGGATAAATATATATATATATATATATATATATATATATATATATACACACACACATGGGTCTAGGTCTAATTTTCAAAGTTTCAAAACTTTGAATTTCTTATGGTTGAGAGCATAACATTGAAGTTTTGAAACTTATCACACATCTGAACAGTAGAATGTCCAGATTTTTGCCTCATACTTTTGGCCTGTTCCTTATAAAATTTGTGGTGATCTGGTAAATCACTGGGATGATCTGGGGACTGAAGTCACTAATAATGACACATATTTGAGTTTCAGACTTTCACATCCTTCAGAAAATGCATTTTAACGCAAACTCTGATATTCTAGCAACTTTCTAAGTTAATAACAGCAATATTTAAAAGTCTTTCCCTATTTTTGGGGCTTTGTTCTCTGATTTAGTCAGACTTTGTCCATACTTGTCCATATTTCTAACAGTAAGAGGTTGAGAAGTATGCTTCTGGTCAATGTGATATAAAAGGTAATAAAAGTCAGCTTCTATATTATTGAAGTGTTGCATGGCACTGTAACATCATGGGGATTCCCCCCGCCTGAGTGGAGACTAGACTCTTCATGCATAATAAGTACAGGAACACAAATGTATTTTTTGCTGCTTGGTGTTGTTTCAGTGTATGCAGATTACTGCTGTATTAAAAGGTACTTCTGTCTGTTTCTGAAAGTGTGTATATACTTGCATCTTTGGGTGCTCCCTTACCACTACTGTTACAATTGTCAGCAATGTTCTTCTGTCAGTTTCTCCAGCATTGCAATAGCTTTCCTTCATTGCCCTTTAACCTGGTACTATGTAGTTCCGTTTGTCACTCTTTTGTTTCGTTTCTACTTACCACTGCACTGGCTGGGCTGTTGCACGACTCTGCATGTACAATCTGATTGACTCTTAGTAGTGGGAGGTGTGGCCTACTGCACCCCTTACCCACCCCATTCCCCATCCACCCAACCAATTTCTGCTATTATAAGGGGTTGGGGTTGGCATAATGGTTAAGGTGTTAATCTCACAGGCACAAGGTATAAGGTCTAATTTTTACTTTTGACAAAGAAATTGGCAAAACTTAAAATGGCCTGTAGCAGCAGCCAACCTAGCACTTACCTATAAACCTTTATACTTAGAGCTCCTTCCCTACCACACCCCTTATAACTTCATACTCAAAAGCTATCCTCCACACTTCCCATACAACTTGCTACCTGCTGTACTCACATTTAATCCTATTTCCTCAAACAATTAGAAGCACATTCTAATATTTAAACAAGTCAAACAAATACTTAACAGACATCATTGTAAGCAGCTATCACATGCCTGTTTTTAGCTAATAAAATCTCAAACCAAGTAACACTTACAGAACTTAACTTAATGTGAAATACGAACACCAATGCATGATACAGCAAAACATTAATAATGACACATCAAAGAATTTTAGGTAGTAAATGATTTCTAACAATACACATTACTTATATTTCCAATAAAGTATACTGTGGAGAAATAATCCACTGAGCCCCACTCCAGACCTACCATCATCACCTTCAGCATTTTTTTAAAAACTTACTTCTCAAGTTCTCCATTACTAATACACCCCCCACAACCACATGTCCTCAAAAGATTGTTAGTTTTCTATGCAGAACATACTTCTACCCTCCCACTTTGCCTTTCTCTCTGTCATATTTCAAATTCCACTTGCACATTCTTCCACTACAACTCGGACTATTCACTACTTTTTACTCTTTCAGTTGTCTTGCTTTGACTACTCAGGCCAATGTCACCCATACCTCTCAACCTCTTGGCTCAAGAAATCTGGACAAAGCCTCACATAATGGGGATACAAAGGCCCAAAAATAGGGACAGATTTTAAATACTGCTCTTAATAAACTTAGTAGCTAGAGTAACAGGGTTTGTGTTAAAATGCATTTTCTACGGGCTATGATGTCTGAAACTCAAATATATGTAATTATTTAGTAGTTTCATTCCTCAGATCATCCCAGTGATTTGCCAGAAAAACCACACATTTTATGAGGAACAGACTAAACGTTTGATGCAAAAATCTGGACATTATGTGAAAATCTGTACAGTTGAGAGGTATGATGTCATCTCTACCTGCACATATCTCTTTTCCCAACTTGCAGTACATAAATTCTGTTCCATACAAACTTACTCTCCTTCCTAAAAAAAAAAAAAAAACCTCTTCAAAAGTCCATCCTTTCTCTCAATCCAGAATACAATAAACCATCATCATCAACAAACTCTGACGTAGTTACTTTACAGTTTACAATTTCAAATCCACACTCTGACCATTAGACAACAAAAATCAAACTTGTACTCCAGCTTTCACCTTCTCACTTCATGTGGGCCTAAGAAAAAAACATCTCCCTGTTAGACAAATGTCTGAAACTCACACTAAGACTAACACCATTTACTAATGTAGTCCCTTAATCTCACATACTATCAGATACAAAACTAAAAATGATAAATTCAGCAGTTTCATTCTTTTATACTTATCCATGGCCCAGATATAACATGGATTATGTAATCAGGGATACAAACAGATAGCTGACTACCTCTAAACCTCTTCGCACAAGAAATCTGGACAAAGTTAAAAGTAATGGGGAGGGAGACAAAGACCCCAAAATAGGGGCAAAGTTTAGACATTGCCCTTATAAACTTAGAAAGCTGCTAGAATAAAATGTTTTGCATTGGCATGCATTTTCTGAAGGATGTGAAGTCTGAAACTCAAATGCCTGTCATTATTTACTGACCTCAACAATTTTCAAGAAAACCACAAATTGCATGAGGAACAGACCAAAAATAAGAGGCAAAAATCTTAACATTCTGTGAAAATCTGGACAATTGAGAGCCATGCTGCAACCTGAACCAACACCTTCCTGGTATACAATATGAAGATGATTTCAAGCTCATATGTTCTGCCAACTTAACATCTGAACTACAATCCCTAACCCAGACAGTATTCAACTCAGTCGAGGCATGGGTCCTAAAACGTTGCCTCCTTTTGAATGCCAAAAAGAACAAGCTCTTGTACTCTTCACACCTAACAGTAAGTCCCCTCTGATCAATTTCTCAATCAAATTAAATAATGGCACCATTATAACCCCAGACTCTACCACCAAATTAGGAGTCTTAATTGACAATAACCTTACTTTTGACAATCATATAAATAACACAATAAAAAATGTAAATAGAAAATTGGGCTCCCTTTATAGAATAAAACCCTTCTTAACACCAACAGCCAGAACTACAGTTGCCCACTCCCATCTAATCTCCACTCTCCTTTATGCTTCCCCCATTTATACTAACCTAAAGAAAAATAATCTCACTAAACTAGCTAACTCCTATAATAATATTGCCAGGTTTGCCACTGGGAACCCATTTAGAACTCACCACTGTCTGAACCTACAGCAGCTAGACTGGCTTGAACTAAAAAACATCTTGCTACTTTCCCAACTTACCATTCTTTATAGGATATTCTACCAACCTAACAACGCACCGATACTTTCTAACCTTATTATCCCCTATACAAACCTCAATTCCTTACGCTCTTCCACTAAACTACTGGCTAGCATTACCAAGTCTAATAACGTAGCAGGCGACTCCTTGTTTTCGAATACTGATGGAAAATATTGGAACGTGTTGCCATCAGATCTAACGGTACTTCCCTCCTTCCCACTCTTTAAACAAAGGCTCAGGCAACATCTTAAAACACGCTGGTTGTGCCGTTGCTGTTACCCTGACTAATTGTCTGCATTCTCTTTTGCCATTTCCTCTATCCTGCCTCCCCTCACCTTTTTAACACTACTTACCCCTGGGTAGTGGCAACTATCTTAAATTACTGTTGCAAATAGGAGATGAATTAAACTGTGAACATATTGTAATCAACCTCACATATCTTAATGTAAGAGTATGTTATTCCTTTCAAAGTTTTTGTATTTCATAATTAGCATACTTCTCTTTAGCTAAGGCTCTCTAATTATTTTTAACTAATTTTTTCTTTATATTTGTGTAAATAATTATTTTTGAATATGGTGTTTTCTTAAATAGTATGACTTTGTAGCTACTGTTCTCTCATTTATTTTGTCATGCATTTTTTCTCTTATATTTGTGCATTCTAAACTTTTAAATGTTACTGTGGAGCTTTTCTCCCCGGGCCTCTGCTGAAAATGGAAATATATCCAGTTGGACTAGCCCGGTTAACAAATGTAAAATAAAATAAATAAATAAATAATAATAACAACAATAAGAACCCCCCCACCCCACACTAAAGTCATAATCCTAGAAGAACAAGCATTCAGAACTGACCATGACAAACAGGTAAGTTCTAAGTCTAAAGTTAAACAAAACAATCTATTGCTTGTACTTAGCTACCATGCAGTTATAGATCCCCCTCCATGGGTCACGACACCCAGGAAGCCTAGTTAACCAAACTGAAGACAGTCCAGACTGTACTGAACACACTGGTTTCGGGGAATTTCAATTATCCCACTATCAACTGGGAAACCTACTCTAGCCCAAGCTTGCTAGCACAAAAGTTCCTTGACTTTTTTAATTTAAATGCCCTGGAGCAAATTGTCCACACCCCGGTAACAGGAATAAATGTTCGACATCTGGTCCTCACCAACATACCAAACAGGCGCACTGCTGCAACTGTTGGACTCCCATTAGTTAAAACTGACAACAAATCTGTCACCTTCGAACTGACACTAACACCAGAACTCACAAAGGGTGAAATCAGACTAAAAAACTTCACCAAGGCAAACTATACCCTCCTAGGTGAAGGTATAAATGCATTCCAAGTCCCACCCCAAGCTGAAAATGGTAACTATGCTGAAGCTTACACTAATGCCCTGTGCAATCACTTTCAAAAGTGCATTAACTCGGCTGTACCAGACAGAATTAAAGCCAGAGCCCCAAGTAAAACCAAGCTGACATGGTAGACTTCCAGCATCAACAAACTACAATAAACACAAAAAGTTGCTGTCCAAGAAAACAAAGACAAGGGCCCAACAGTGGGAAAGCACCCTCCTCAGCCTTAACAGGCAAATAAGACAACTTGTCAAATCCTCCAAGAGCTCCTCTGAGAGAAACCTAGCAAGTACTGCCAAGCATAACCATAAGGCCTTTTACAGCTACAAAAATAACCTAAAGGGTAGGTCCCAAGCACGTGCAGAACTGGTGGTCAACACCATCACAGACACTGACCCCACAGAGATAGCAAACCTGCTAGTGGATAGGTTTGGTGAATATTTCACTTCCTTATCCTGTACTAAATTACAATAAATACTCCCCCAACCCCCCCCCCCCTACATATCTGAAGAACAGGACCTCAAAACCCTTTCCAATGTAAAGATCTAACTATGGGACCAGATGACATCCCAGGCTGTCTTCTAAACAGGCTAAAACATGAACTAGCATCACCACCAAGTATCCTTTTCAATTACAGTCTAACCACATGCTTTGTTTATGTGGAATGGAGAACAGCTACAGTTATTCCCCTCCACAAAGATGGCCTAGCAACAGACCTGGGGAATTACAGACCCATAAGCCTGACCCGCCTCATCTGTAAGGCCATGGAACATATTATTATGGATCTCATAAATAAAGACATAGGTGACTTCCAAACCCTGGTTCATACCCAATTTGGCTTTGTGAAGGGCAGATCCTACCTGTTAAATCTGGTGGATTTCTTTGAAAGTGTGACCAAGGTTATTGATGAGGGCAAATAAGTATACACAGCATACCTTGACTTGGCAAAGGCTTTCAATACAATCCCACATTTAGGCATTACCAATAAACTTAGCAAACTGAATGTAAACCTCTTTGTTGTAAGATGGGTTGCCAACTGGCTCACAAACCAGACACACCCTATCAAAGTGGGTGACTCCACATCAACCAGCAGACTTGTTACCACAGGATGCCACAGGGGTCAGTGCTGGGCCCCCTACTGTTTGGTATATACTTTTCAGAAGTTCAGCTCAAAACTAAAGGGTTGTGACTGACCAAGTTTGCAGGTGAGTGCAAACTAGGTGCAATCATCGAATCCCAAAATGTTGCCAGCATACTCCAGGAGGGTCTCATATAGACCAATGACTGCTGTATTAGTCATGGTCTCAAACTGAATGCAAAGAAATGTATCATCATTCCCCTCGGCACAAACAATGTCCCTTCACACTATCAAATCAATAACAATACCCTAAGTACCCATGAAGTGTTAAGGGACCTGGGATCACAGATTGACCCCAACCTTAACTTCGACCACCATGTGCCTACCATTATAAGGAAAGCTTTCCACATAGCTCACTTGATTAATAAAGGCTTCACCTTGAGAGCAAAAGAAGTTATAACCCCCCCCTATACATGGCACTTATCCGGCCCATAATTGAGTATAACACCCTATTCGGTATGTACTGTACTAAGCACCTGCAGCAATTAGAGAGATCTCAGAGTTTTCTAACAAAGAGGATCAAGGGTCTTCAGCATGTACCTTATGTGGACTGACTAAAGTCCCAATCACTATATTCCGTATTGTATAGACTTCTTAGGGGAGACTTATTCCTGGCCTAAAGAGCAAGACAGGACCCAAACCTAATGAACTTTCTGCATATCCATAAATCAAATGCTCTAGGACTACCCCTTCCAGGGACTTAAATATGCACTGTAACTTGAATAGGACATGCTGGAGGGACAGATTTATCTCCCAGTGATTGCCATGTCTTTGGAACAAGCTACCAATTCATGTGAAACAGAGCACCTTTATGACTCTGTTCAAGAGGAAACTGGACACGTGGATGGGGCACCATAAATTCTTACCAGGGATAGAGCTCACAACCCTCCTGGACATGGGTAGTCATTACTAAATGCACTCTTGGGTATTGACTAGCACTTCTATGGTATTACATTGGGTTAAAACTGCTAAGCTTAAAATAACCCCACCCCCCACCAACCTAACTCACTTCAAACATCAATTAAATCCTACAAAACTTAAACAATCCAAAAATAAATCACAGTTCTTTAACTTGAACATTCCCTTGCCCTAAAGCATGCATGCATTATGCTTAATGATCATGGTCTTACTTAATTAATTAATGAGCTCTCCAGACCTAACATTAAAACAAAGATACCATCTCTTCTTGTCCTAGTAATAGCACATATACCAAAGAAAATCTTAGGCAGTTGTACTTTTTCTCCAACCTTTAGTGATGTCTGTCCAATAACATTCACACTAAAAACCCAAAATATAACCACCTACCTTAACTACTTTTTAAAACAAAACACACAGACACACAAATTCATCCTTAAATGTAGAAACATCCAAAATAAATTGGCACCCCCATGATGGAAAACGATGACCCATCTATAGGTGCATCATTGGTATCGACATCACTACTGAAACTGCAAGGCATTTTTTCCCCAAAATCATTACAAGCTTTTCAAATACAGGCAAACCAATGGATCACCAAAGAACTAAAATCTCTTTACAAATTAAGAGATGTGACCTGGCAAAAAATGGAAATAACTCCCTTTTACTTATAACAGAGATAAAGTAATTCTCCTAACAAACTTAAAAAAAGCAACCAGAGATACAAAACTAACTTCCTCCGAATAACTCAAAACTCAAAAAAAAAAAAAAAAAAAAAAAAAACCTTCTGGAATCTTGTCAACCACATTGCCAGGTGTTCCCAGTATAAAGACACTCTAATACAAGACATATTTAACACAAGTCTGGAACCTTTTCCCCACTGGATTTCCTCAAGCAATTTTTTTATACTTCCTCCCTACTCTTTTATACTCTAACTACCCAGATCCTCTTAACAGATCTCCCACTGTCCACACCCCAATTTTACTTAAAAAATGTTAATCCAAAGACACTAAAAAACATATGAACAATATTTCTTCAGATGCTCACAGAGGTGCTACTACCTTGATTCATTCTGTTGTGGAATGAAATTATCTTTCTTCCACTCTACTGGTCTAGAACTCCTGACCGAATACAGATATAGACCTGGAAGAATGGAAACGTGTTATAATCCAGCCTTCTCCATTTTGCTCACCCAATAAAAGATATTCACCGAGTACACTAAAAATACAGTGGTGTCTCACCACATCAGTATGTGTTTTTGGTCAGGCCAGAGTATGATGACAGCCCTTTACACTGATGATATTATCTAAAATGTAAAGGCCTTTTAACAAAGTCAGTGTACTGAGGCCTTTTAACTGGTGTATCATGAACTGCTAATTAACTCTCTAGTTAAAGCAGCTATAAGCAAAGACTCACTAGCCTGTATCATAGACTTCCACACCAACAAATATTTTAAAGTGTATATTGCATCCACTACTTTGCCTTTTTTTCCACCAGACAAAATTGTGCCACAGGGGTCAGTGTCATCCCCATTACTGTTCTCTATGTTTATTAGCAAATTTCCTTCAGATTTCATGCAAACAAAAGTCATTTTATTGGGAGATGCTATGGACATATATAAACCCAATGCATCCTACTCCACCATCAAAAAAGACTTAGAAGAGAATCTCTTCCAGCTATCAAACTGGCTACTCCACAACAAACTTTTTCTGCACTAGTCCTTCAGCACACTGAATAGCAACTAAGAATATCTACAGATCTGGCTGGATCAAACCTTCAACTTCCAATACCATGTAAATTCTGCCAATCCAGAAAATAGCAGCTTTCTTTTATGAATAAAAAAATCCAATTTCCATACCCCAGAGTGTAATAGGTAAGGAAGTTCTTCTTACTCAGCTAAAATGGAACTTGCTCATTTTAACAAATGCAGCAAATAAAAAAAAAAAACATTTCTACAATTCACTGATAATCACAGAAGTAGACTCATCACATTTTCCATTAAAGGGAACATCACTGCTATATCCTAGGAAAACCAAAATGGCTACCAATAAAACAATATGTACTCTGTTAGTGGCAACCCTCATATATAAACAACATACAAATTTTCCATTTTCACAGGTAAACTGACCAAAAGGACCTTTACCTACCACATGAAATTCCATTCACCTTTTGCACCTTCTTTCGTTATCACAAGAAACAAATTTAACCGGTATAAACCATGTTTTTGACTATGACATCCCATATATATCACTCCTTTCCAGTAAAACTAAGCTCTGTCTCCTTTTTCCCTAAATTCTGTAGTCAGCTGAAAAGATTCCTATTCAGTGAAGCCAAATGTTGTTGGAAATGTAATAAAAACACAACTGTCATATTTTCCTGATTTTGCTTAGATTTTTCTCTGTTCCTCATAAAAGTTTTGATGTTCTGGTAGATCACTGAAGAAAACAGTCAAACTGTGAATGAAAAGATTTTTTGGATAAACACCTAAATGGAAAAAATGTCCTGTTTTAAAAAATGGGAATGTGTAGAGCATCCAAGCCTTCTTTTGGGCGCACGTGTTCAGACAGGATGGTGTGCATTTGTCTATGTCAGGGAAGAGAATTTTTGCAGCAGATATTTTGCAATATTTGACAAACACTAGCCAGGATTTTTGCAAGGTCAAAAATGTAACAGTTCACAGATAGCAACATTTGATGCATCCCTGATGGTTGTTAATGCTAGGAGCATTACTAATAAAGTTTTTTTTTATTAGAAAATTTGCTACGTTCCCACAAGATTGATATTGTTATAGTTTGTGAAACATGGTTAAAGAACAATTACTGGAAACCAGTTCTGTCAGGGAATAAATGTTTTTACTGTAACAGACATTCTAACAAAAAATCAGGTGGAGGTGTTATGATAGGGATTAAAGATAGCTATGAGACTGGTAATTATTACATGTTCAGTGATAACACCAATACTATAGACCGTGTAACTGTGACAGTAAAGACAACCCTGGAACATATAACAATTGTTGGAGTGTACAGACTACCAAAGTGAAGTGCAGATGACCTGGAGGAATTCATACATTTCTTACATGAAACACAGGAGGGAAGAATAATATTAGCTGGGGACTTAAATTTACCAGAAACAGACTGGAATAATATTGATTCAACAAAGTTAGTAAATAAATTATTCACAGAGTATATTCAGGAACAACAAATGCTTCAGATTGTAAAAAAAAACCTACCAGGGGACGGAATATACTAGAAGTTGTTTGTGTTCCCAAAGAAATTACTGTAACTTCAAGTCAGGTTTTACCACCACTGATGTGCAGTGATCATGGGGTCATGAAGGTTAATTTGTTGCTAGATAATTCTACCAAACTGAATTCTAAGCCAATGCACAGAAGGTTAATTACAGATTATAGGGAAGCAAAACAGTCACTACATAAAACTAACTGGAGTGAGGTGTTCAGTGGAAAAACTGCAGATGGAATGTGGAAAGTTTTGAAAGAGAAATTGTTTGAGTGCAAAAAGTCAAAAAAATGTTTAACATCAGATCTAGGCACGCAACATCAGGGGGTATATTTCCATAAGAACAAGATACCTGATTAAGGTAAGAGAAAAAAAAATATAATAAATGGAAGAGAGGTCGAACTACAACTTTGAAAACTGAAATAAACGAGCTGGACAAACAGATTAAGCATAGTGTTAGACAAGATCAAGAAAAATTTGAATAAAATTTATATAAAGATATTGAGCATAATAGGAAACCTTTTTGTAGATACATAAGATGTGGAAGGAGTAAAGATACACAAACTGATAAACTGTGTGCAGATTCTAAAATGTATTTTCAGACACAACAGATTATAGATATATTTACAAAATCTTATGCAAAACAGTTTGGCTCCACAAAAGGGGTGGAAAGTTGTCCTAGTGACATCCAGGTAACCCCAGATACTGGAATCAAATTAGATTATATTGAAAAAGAACTGTGCAAACTGGATCCAAACAAAGCACAGGGAGGAGACGGAATAAGTAACAATGACCAGAGAACACTTAAGCAAGAACTTACACTGCCATTACATCTATTATTCACTAGGTCATATAAATATGGGGAGATTCCTCAAGATTGGAGACATGCACTTATTAAACCTGTCTTTAAGGGAAAGGGGAGTAGGACAAATCTAGAATCATATAGACCCTTAAGTCTACTTTCATGTTGTGGAAAAATAATGGAGAAGGTAATACTGGATAAGTTATTGTCAGAACTGGATAGGTTGGGACTTGAAACCATATATCAGCATGCATATGTTAAAAATAGATCTATTACCACCTGTAGCATGATGTTCTATAAAAATATAATAACAGCTATGAATGAAAAATTGTAATGTGATGTGATTTATATAGATTTAACTTCAGCATTTGACAGGGTCATGCCCAAAACACTGATCAATAAATTAGTACAACTAGGTATTGATGTACTGTTGATAAGATGGATAGCTGCATGGCTTACAAATAGGACATGGCAAGTATCACACACCAATTGGACAGGTGAAATCCTTGGTTACAGTCAAGGTATCCCACAGGGCTCTGTACTAGGCCCTTACTTGTTTAGATTGTCCCTCAGATTCAGCAAGCCCTGCACAGAGTGCATGATTAGTGTAAGAGGTAATGTTGCCAATATGGTGGCCGAGCGATCCATGTATGTGCTCGTTTGACGTGTACAAGCGCTCTTACACTAGTCTTGCACGTTCCCAGCTCCTGTATGCAAATTATCCCATTTGCAGGTGAAAACCATGCAAATGAGGTAAATCTGCTATACAGGAAGCTGGAATCAGGCCCTGCAGGACTAGCGTAATCTGTAGAAATGTACTCGGTTAGTAACTGAGTACATTTCTGCAAATTACCAAACGGAGACATGATAGCTCCAAATAAAGGCTGCATATCATTGAGGAAGCATGCCAATGGCCAAGTATAAGGCCATTGGCATTGCAAACAATAAAAAAAAATAAAAAAATCAACTTTAATTTTCTTTTGCTGATCTTGGCTGTTTAAGCATAGGGCAGCGGCATGCAAACGGGATTGAGGGGAAAATAAGAAAATAAACCTAAAACAAGCATTCTAACTAAAATCAGTATTCTGCCATGCAAGTCAATGGCAGGCAAAAGACAACCTGGCCAGTGAATAGTGGCTGCTAAGGGGGGAGGCTCAGTGTTACACATGTAACTATGCATTAGCAGGCAATCCTATGCAAATGAGGGGAAGGATAGTGAATCTCAGTTTTCCCCAGCATGTGAGGCAGGTCCCAAAAGTGTAAGAGTATGCATAGCTGTGTGCAAGGTTGACATCATGGGTGGGTGTGTCAGGCATACTGTAAGCAGGCTGGAGCCCTGTGGCTTGGGTTTGCTCATAGCTTAGCACAGCTAAGCTAGGGGGTGTGTCTAAACCTGCCTAGCACTCTTCACAAAGTGTAAGTGGGTGTGCGTGCCGCACACTGGGTTTTACAGGAATAGCAGCAATGTGCACATCTGAGTACTCTGTTTGCGCGGCGCGTACACGAGCTTAAACAGGGAGGCAAGTGGAAGGGAAAACAGCAGTAGGAAGGCAATCAAAGAGAACTAGCTTAGCTGGCAGGTGAAATGTGTCAGAATCAGCCAATTACACAGGCAGCAGACCAGCACACCACTACCAACTATGCAAACACCTTTCCCCCTTGTTTTTTTCCCAAAAACTCTGCACCACTGGTGTAAACGAATGGGAAAATTTTACAAAACAAAAGCAAAAGAAAAAATGTTAGGGGCTGCTTTTGCTATCATAAACCAGCATGTGCAAGAGGCTGAGGGTGGCGATGATGTGAATGCTGATGACCAACCCACAGTGAGGAGGAGGAGAACAGTGTACAGACCCAGGGAAACCTACCAGGGGCTACATGAGCTGGAGATAGTGGAGTGATACAGGGTGGACAGGGACCTCCTACAGCATATCATTGAGCTGTGCCAGCCACACCTCAAACACAGAACCAACAGAGGGGAACCCATCCCAGTGGAAACCAAGGTATGTGTAGGCTTAAGAATAATAGCCACAGGTACCTTCCAAAGGCCAACTGGGGATATCATGGGGATCTCACAGGCATCAGCATCCAGGGTACTCCACCAGTTCCTGGAAACCATGTCAGCACATGCCGGTGAGCACATATATTTCCTCAACAATCGTGAGGCGTTGGCCAGCAATATGCGTCTCTTCCAACAAATAGCAGAATACCCTGAAGTAGTGGGTACTATAGACTGCATGCACATACACATAAAAGCATCACCCCATGAGCATGTCAGGGTCTACATAAACAAACCGCAAGGGCTTCCCCTCCATCAACTGCCAGGTCATGTTCAATGCCCAGGGCACTATAATGAATGTGTGTGCTTGAAGCCCTGGGAGCTATCAAGATTCCCACATCTGGCATCTGACGCAGCTGTACCAGAGATTTACCAGTGGGTACATCCCATACGGCCACCTAGTGGTGGATGTTGGTTACGCACTGCAGCCGTGGCTGATGACCCCCATCAGAAATGCACACACACACCCGAACAAGAGCTCCATAATGAGGCACACGCACAAACAAGAATCATAATAGAGCATGTGTTTGGGATGCTCAAGTCATGGTTCCGGTGCCTAGACACATTCGGTGGAGCCTTGCAGTACTCTCCAGCTACATGTACCCAAATTGTCATGGCATGTGCCATGCTACACAACATGATCCTGCAGAAGCAGCTCCAGCAGAAACAGCATGGGGCAGGGCCACACAGCCCCCCACCATTGCCAAGGCCAGCACAAGGCACAAAGTGACTCAGAGGAGGAACAAACTGTAGGCAGAAGGAGGCATGCACAGTATGCCCTGGCTTTGGCAAAGAGGCAATGCATAGCACATACACTGACACAGTAGGAACCCAGGGAATGGAAACTCTCTCTGTCTCGCACATACAGTAAAAGGGATGCCAAAAATGACACTACCTGTGCTTTACCATATATAGGCAGTGTACTATGTTCATCTGACATAGTCAACCCTCCAGTAACATCCAGAGTACTGGCACAACCGCAAGGTAAGTCACCCTTCCTATCAATCACTGAATACAGTTGTATGGTCTACTAGTTGTATCAATGCTATGGATGTGAACATGCAAGGAAGGGAACTGGGTGGCTGAATGGGATGGCAGCAGATAGTGGACAGATATATGGGCAGCATGAAACCATAACAAATACTGGTGTCAACAAAGTAGGCAGTAACAGACAAACAAGGTGAAAAAACCCACTGCAGAACATATGCTGGCCCAAATGTGTGTCCATAGGGCACACACATGCATGTTATGAAGGTTCACATACCCAACAAAAGTCCCACCCAGCCAGCAGGACAGTGCATATGAACAGAAGGAAAGGCTGTGTTAAGGTCCTCAAGGTATGGCAATGGAGATCAACCCCCCCCCCCTCCAGACCTACACAGTGTATAACAGGTCGGGAAGTGGGATGTCATTACTGAAGTGTAGGAAGTCTGAAATGGCAATGTAGGTCAATAAAACCTATAAACTGTACTGCACTGATATGCCTGTAGTCTGCAGGATAGGTCAGAATACAGATGTAAAAGGAAGCCAACAGACTACCAGAAATACAAGTGCGGTCAAAGCAAATGTCCACAGTTGACAGGTGTGCCCCCACAAACCCTATGTAGAAATGTATTAGCATCCATGGGTTGGAGTAATAACAGTGAACACAGAGTACCTGAGCATGCCAAAGTAGAAGGTTGGGTTCTTTCATGTGTACAATATGCAGAGCTCTGAGTGTCAGACTGATGTGTGGAAGCCACCAGGGTACCTGACATATCAGGTGGTTGCAGGAAATGCCCACAGTTGTGATGTGTGCCCCCACCAAGCCTATGTAGAAATGTATTACCAGCCATACGTGGGAGTAATAACAGTGAGCACCGAGTACCTGAGCTGGTCAAATCAGCAAGATGGATAGTCACATGTCTACAACAGGCAGAGTTCTGGGTGTTAGGTAGTTTTGAGTGGTATGCTGTGTGAAAGTGTTCAGCAAATAGCCATGGATGGTGTGTCCTGGTGTCCAATGGTCAGTATTGCTGCCAAGTCCACACAACTGCAGTGCCAAACAGACTGGTATCCCAGCAAGACATGCTGCAGCAGTAGTCCATATGATTTGTTCAGATGTCATAACTGTCACCATCTGGAAGATGGACATGACATGAGTGTAGGCCCAGATGTACACACAGTATGCAGGTGGAAGTACAGTAGAGAGAGAATGTTTAAAATTTCACAGTGAAATGGAGACACCCTCTGTTTGTACATACAAGTTCACAGCACATCAGTTGGTTGTGTAGTATGGGAAACTAAGATGCACTGTGGGCAAACACTGGCAGACCACAAAAGGCAGAGGTATGATGTATGTAGAAGCTGCTGGTGTTCACCCACTAGCCACCAGCAGGGGAAAGGCCAGGTATACCTGTGAGGCAGTTGCAAGTAGCTACCCTAGCACACATGCAGCCAGTCCGGCCCAACATCAGTCTCAGGTAACACACAGGCCACCTCCCTGCTGCTGTGAATGAGTACAATATGATCCTCACATTACTATGTGAATACTCATACAATGCAGCATGCTGAAGAAGTGTCCCACGCAGGTGTGTCCATAGCTGTAGGATAAACCCTGCCAGCATCCACACAAATGGATTGGTAAGGACAGAAACAATTGCCATCACCACCTTGCACACCTATCTTGTCACCCTAGGGGAATACATTGCCTTGCAGCCTGGGTCTGTACAACTGACAGAATGCACTAGCCTGCTACAGATAGCTTGTATCAGTACCCAATGCCCCACTGTCCTCTGTCACAGGTCCGTGTCACACCTGTACTGCCACTGTATGTCACCCCATGGACTCCCACATAATGACAAAACACAGTTTACAAAACACAAATGCAAGGACATGTTGACAAATCCCAGTAGTATGTCCATCATGTTCCAGTGCATGAACTGTGGACCAACCTGTACATACTGCTGGGATGGAATGGCAACTATAGGCATACCTATCAGATATCGTGTGCATAATGGTAGGAAGAAGACAGATTAACTGGGGGGGGGGTGAAGGGTGCAACCCTGATGTGGGCACATACTTATCATGGCTGCAAACACTGGGATGGGTGGCCACAAACCTGCTTGCAAACCAAATTGTGAAGGGTTAATGAACAGAACAATGAGCCCTGCCTCTGGATAACCTCAAGGAGTCTGAATACCTGTGAGGTATGGCCACAGCATAATATGGCCATTCTGTCATGGTTATAATTGTACAGGCATGGGACCCAAAACTACAACAGCACCAAGGTGCTGGACCATATACACAGACCCATCAGCAAGTGTCTGCAGCTTCCATGCCAGAATGACATGAGTGTGCAAGAATATGTAGGTTGCACACAATACTGGACAAAGCTGCATTCAACTTGTAATCCAAAGGAACCTACTGCCAGCAAAGATGTATACCTGTCAGTAGTTGATGACATAAAACATCAGAGGGTAAAACACCACATATCACTGACTATCCCTGCCAACACCAAAACCATGTAGCAGAAGCACCACAGACACAATTAGCAACAATCTCACTAACCTTTGCCCAATGTCGACCCACATTGTCAACCAATCTACAGATATCCTGCAGAAGCAGGTTACTAGCTGTAGGTGTAGAGCACAAATTACTGCACTGGAGTACAACCTACCTGGAATAGAGTCACGCATGCAATACAGACAGCCATACTGGTCATTTTCACACACACTTAGAGAAGTGAAGGCCATGTCAGAAAACAATTTACAGAAGGGCTATACTAGGCATGTTCACACACTTAGAGAAATGAAGCCCACATCCGGAAACAACTGTGGACTATACACAGCAGTCAGTCACAGATGTCCGTGCAAACACTCCACATTACACACCAGTCATTCTCTACACACACAACAGATTAGAATATGCACATATATCCAAGGACAGCACACTATAACAGCTCAAACATACACATAACAGATGTGGGAAGAGAGTGACAGCTCCCCTCTCATGAGACCTGCCTCACACAGCACACTCCCATTTTGCAAAAACATATGATGTCCAAATGTCCATCACTGTACACAATTGCCCCTGGTAGCCTTCCAGTCAGTACACCTGTCATTGCTTTTCTTTGACAAGCCTACTGATGTCATTCCCTGTGAAATACATCTTTGGTGAAAGAGTATCCCAATAATTTCCGTGGTGCGTTCTGTAACTGCATAATGCTGTAGTAACTAGGCTGGTGTTCTAATCCCATTCATGACAAGTGTGTATTTGTGCATATGTGTAAGGCCCAATGGTTTTGAGAACAGTCAGTACCCCTGTTATTGCCTTTCTTTTTCTAGCCTGCTGATGTCATTCCCTGTGAAATACACCTTTGGTGAAAGAGCATCCCAGTAATCTCCATGGTGCATTCTGTAACAGTGTAGTGTACAGTACTTGTTAGGTAGGTGTTCTAATCCAGCTGCAACTCTGTGTGTGTGTGTTTGTGTATGGAGCAATGCTTTTGATGCCAGTCACACTCACTACACCTTCCAGTACCCTACTTTACAAAGCCTACTTTGGCAAGACAGCTGATGTCATCCAGTGTGAAATACACCTTTGGTAATAGAAATTCCCAGTAATTGCCATTGCGTGTGCTGTAACTGCATAATGCTGTAGTGTTCTGTAGTAGTTAGGTAGGTGTTCTAACCCCAGCTATGGCAACTGTGAGACTTGGTGTGTGTGTGTGTACATTTGTCATATGCATCCTGTGTGAAGCACAAAGGAATGTGGAGTGGGTTTTGCACTTTTCCTATATGTTGGGCCTATTAAATTTCATAATGTCCACCTTACAAGCATAACAGATGTCAAACATCACAGTGGCTGGGGTACACAATCTATACCCCCACATGTGACATCATGGCACGGGGAACAATATAGGCAACACTTGTATTACCCAGAGAACACTTTCCACCCATGTCTCAGACACAAACACACCTGGCCAGGCAACAACCACTATGGTGGTAGTTCCCTGCATACTGCCCACAGATGGTAACCATGGTGTGATTGCAGTGGACTACAGAGGACATAGCACCCTGTCCCATCCCCACAATAGGCAATGCATTGCATGCAGTGCTGCATCGCTATGTTCCACAATGGATACCTGCTACAACTGGCAAGCCAGCAAATGTTACCCACAAAGGCCATGCCATACTGTATACACATGCCCTGTATGGACAGATGCCACTGACACCAGTGAATACCATGGGGGTAACAGGGGTAAGCTGCCTTAAGGTATCTGGGTGTACATTACCATTCAATTCACCTTTGGTAAATGCAGGCCTACTGCTTCCTGCCATACAAACTGTTCTGTCAGTGTGATTGTGATGGTTTTAGTCATGCCTTTTATATCACAGATACATCCCATTATGTCTACTTCGGTGTGTACCCCCTAGGAATTGTGTACAGACTGTAGATGGAGGCTGCCAGACTGTACATCTGCATTACTTACAGTTGATTGCTTGTTATCCTGTGGCCCAGTCTGTGTCTACTGTTGTACTACTTGAAGGTCTTGGCCTGGACAGCAACATATGTACTCCTTTCCATAATACTGTATACTTTTATCTGTTAGACAGTTGCATTACTCTGTCTAAACGTATTTCAGAGTTTATAGAGCTATATGACATATTATACACTACTGTAGTAGTACAAAAATAAAGCTTCCCCTTGTATGCAAACCTGTGTGTGGTGTTATATCCCGTGACCTGTTTGTTGGTATATGTTGCAGGCAACAGGTGTCACTTGTATGCTTGGCTCATACAATGTCCATGTGGTATGCTGGTGACTGTAGCCATAGTGGCTGTACCATATTGTGTGTACCCTCTACATATGTATCTCCCTATACATATGTCTGTGTGTGTATGTGTAGTTACATATATATCTATATATAGGTGTATTATATGTATATATATATATATATATATATATATATATGTGTGTGTGTGTGTGTGTGTATCTGCATATATGTGTCTGTGTATATGAATCCTAGGAATGTTGAGTGGGTCCACATTGTACATCCTCTATGGTAGCCACACTGTACTGCACGATATGTTACCAATACCAGCCTGACATCATACAGGTGGGATGGAGTACTATTAACATCTTGTGCCCATGTTGTGTCAGGTCCTGGGTTTGGGATTTGTGTTCCTTTGTCAGTGTAGGGAGCAATGCTTTTGAGGCCATTCACAGAAACTACAACCTCCATTGCCCTACTTTGGCAAGTCTGTTGACATCATCAATTGTGAAATACACCTTTGTGGAAAAATATCCCAGTAATTTCTGTGGTGTGTGCTATAACTGCGTAATGCTGTAGTGTAGGGGTTCTATTCCCAGACATGGTAAGTGTGAATGTTTGTGTGTGTTCCTTTGTCACTGTAGGCAGCAATGCTTTTGAGGCCATTCACAGGCACTACAACCTCCATTGCCCTACTTTGGCAAGTCTGCTGACATCATCAACTGTGAAATACACCTTTGGGGAAAAATATCCCATGGCGCATGCTATAATTGTGCAATGCTGTACTGTGAGAAGCTAGTTAGGTAGGAATTCTTATCCCAGCCATGATAACTGTGTGTGTGTATGTAATTCACAACCTGTGTGGCTGTGACTGTGTAACACCCGGACCCATTAAGGAGCCGGTTTTGTGATTTTCCTATATGGTGGCCATATTATATGTTACAATGTCCACATTACAAGGATGACAGATGTCAATCAGTTGAGATGCTGGGGTGCCAATCTACACCCCTACATGTGATACAAGGCCTGCTGAACAAAGTAAGCAACCCTAGTATTACACAGAGTACACTATGAACCTGTGTCTCATACACAAACATACTTGCCTAGACAATTACCTCTATGCTGGTAGTACGCTGCATACTGTTCACAGATAGCAAGCATGGTGTGATTGCAGTGGGCTACAGAGGGCATGGCACCCTGTCCATCAGTGCAATAGGCACATAACAGAAGACAGTGCACCTTCACTATGTTCCCCAATGGATGCCTACAACATCTTTGGTGCCATCAAATGTGATTCACAAGGACTGTCCATGAGCATGCCCAGCCACAAGAGGTCAGGAGTGGCACATGTGATGATAATCTGTGTACATAACATGGGCCTGGCAATCCAGGTACACTTCCATATGTCACTGTACATGAATGTGGGATGTGTGCACATCCCAGACACCATCCATGTCATGGAATATAGAACACATACATGGCAAGCATTGCACAGCACTGGCCATACACAATAATAACCCAGGTGACAAGATGGCGAATACAATATCCACCTGGGTGGGTCATACCAGACACTACACACCTGATCCACACTGTAGACCATTGTCGTGTGGCCTGATGCCAAGGTATACCCCTCATTTAGTCTTGTACAGCCTTCTGGCACAGCCAACCGCTACACACCCGTGAAACAATGCACACATGCACATCAGTACTGGCACCCTGTGTTCCCTGTGTGTGGTGTATGATGCTTCCATCTACATTCACACTTGGTACAACTCCCATTGGCATACTGAAGCATTCCGAATGATGCCAGACACCTTCACATGCCTTTTGCCCATAGAACAGCACAATAGCCCCTGTGGTGCATGTGATACCTGTGCAGTAATGTATTGTGGTAAAATAACTAGTTAGGGAGTGTATGCCTGACCCTGGCAAGTGCAGCAGTGTGTATGAGTCCCTTAGAGAGTGTGGCTGTGTTGCCACTGACACCGGTCAATATGGACAGACACTGGTGCTGCACCTACTGTATCTGTACAATATCACTGTTGCAGATATCACTCACCAGCACATATATTTTTGGACAGTTCACCAACATGTAAGCTATGTGGTGCATGCAATAACTGCATGCACATGTGATACTAATGCATTGTCAGTCAGGGGGTTGAATCCCTGTACTGGTATGTGTATCACACAAACAAGCTTCAGTTTTACTCTCCCACACCTTCCCTGACGTACTTTTTCTCTGTCTGTCCCTCCCACATCCTCCCTGGTGGATGTGGATATGTACATCTGCTCTGCTTAGGAAGCAGTTTGTGTTTTGTAAGTGTGGGTCATGATCAGCTGATGGCCTCTGCACCAATTGCAGTCCTCCTCTAGCTGATTTAATGTGAAAACGCTGTGGTAACATTCCCACAGCCAATTGCATGGAAACACACTCCAGTATCTAGGAACATCATGTTGGTGTTGGGCCTTTTCATTCATTGTGAGCAGGCAGGAACGATATCTGTTGTTTGGCAAACAGCATCACAGATGGATTGGGGACTTACCTCTGACAACATACACTGTGGAAACAGGCCAACACTCAGGAGGGGGATGTGCCTGTCTTGACTACAGACTGTAAGTGCTGCTATACTGCAGTTGGGGTAATGTTGGTTTAACAGGGTGTTTGTGGATATGGCTGTCCTACATGTTTTAATACTTGCCATGTCAGTAATATGTTTATGAGGAATCCCCATCTGTAGGGTCATCTGCAGACTGGGCAGTGTGTGGTACCTTGTGTTCCTTGTGTTACCTACAGAGCACCTCTCTGTCAACTGCAGAAAGTAGTGTGAAGATTGCAGTCAGTAGATGGTGACAGCCGGGAGAGTTACTGGCTTCATATCCCTCAAAGGACATATGTTGCAACAAACCCTGTTGCTACAGTAAATTTATGAGGTTATCACAGCAACATGTCAATACTGACCCTGTGTTTGTGCCTCCAGCCACAACTCTGTCAACCTTTGCACATATGTTATGCAGTAGGTGGTACATATATTCTCTACACCACATGACAGCATATCTGATAACAACCCAGTGAGATAGACTGCTACACATGTTATATATATAGTAGGGATTATATTTGAGGACATAGCCTGGGCATTCTGTGTTTGTGTGTACAGTACTGAGGTATGTGTAATTCTGGTAATTGTCGACAGTGTGTGTATACTGAATATGTACCCTTGGTCTGTGTAGAGACTGTGGTAGATGTCATTGTTCTTGGCCCTGTTCTATCTGATGTTACATGCTGCTCCACTGTATGTCACCCTATCAGCTTACATGTTTGTAGGGGCAAACACACACATGTCCCATACCACATACAGGCATCGGACCATACTGTGTAGCGGGCCAGTATATGTAGGGTTGGTGTGTAACTGGCACATATGAGGATGGTGCTGATCAGATAGTCCATATACTGTAATATTCAGCTAGCTTACCATATGTGGTTGTGTTCACATTGGTTGTGGTTATGCACTTTCACACATGTGTCTGTTACTCTGTGATGTGACATGCCTGCAGAGCCTGTTATCTATGCAGGTACATGTGTATTCCCACATAGGAGATGTAGGCCAGTGTTGAGTCAGTCTGCCTGTAGCCTGCACTGTGCTTTGTTACATGCCTAGCAGCTTACTGTACTTACCCAGTGAGATGTCATGTCCAGATACTTGCCAGATGTACTGCTGCCAGGCCACCATAACAGTCATGTATGTCAGACAAAGTAGTGGGATGCTGTACAGATGTCTGTCACTAACTAGTGGGTAGTATGTGGCCATGGCACCACTGTACCAGTGGTTATTATGTGTCAGGACAGACAGGGGTGTATGAATGCATAACCTATGGGGGCAAATGTATACCAGTATTTACGTGATATACCCATCTACATGACTGTTAATATCCACATTGTCAGGCTTGGTCCACATGTCTTGCATGAAGGGGTTCTGTGTATACCCCTGGACTGACCACAGTGTGTCAGACTGTCCACATATATTGACCATATCTCAGCTGTAGTCCACAGAGGCATTTCTGTGCTAGCAGTGGTACTGTACTATGATGCCCTTAGGATGTCTGTCAGTAGCCAATGGCACAAGTTAACAGCAGATGTGGCCTCCCACACACACACCATTTCTGTGAAGATAATCCCTGTTACAGTAGTAATAGTCT
Organism: Protopterus annectens; assembly: GCF_019279795.1. NCBI lineage: Eukaryota > Metazoa > Chordata > Ceratodontiformes > Protopteridae > Protopterus > Protopterus annectens. The sequence goes on from NC_056725.1 coordinate 766,908,911, forward strand.
ACAGACATACCTACAATACATACCTGACATCCCCTTGCACTGACAGGTTGGGACTATTGAGGCTGAGGTAGGGCTCTACTCCATGTTCAGGACATAGGGTGAACATATATGTATCTATAATTACACATATATCCATATAGATATATACACATACACATATCTTGCTTAGTGTATGACAACAGTTTTACACATATGTGCCTATGTTCCAGCCTCTGTCCTCCACCTACATACCAGGTTTTGCACATATGACATGCTGTCAGGGGTTGTTATATAGTGGGCTGTGTGTGTGTCATGCTGTCATTCCTGCTATCACTCCACTACTGTTGTGTCCCCCACACATACTGGGGGGGGGGGGTTGGGGCCACCTACACAATACATGTGTGCCCTAATGCACTCCAGAGGCCTGTGTATGTAACAGTGGTATATGGCCCAGTACTATTGAGTCGGGGGAGGGTGCACCATAACTAACCTAGGCTGTTACAACATGTGTGGGTATCAGGGGTAAGCTGCCTTAAGCTATTTGGATGTACATTACCATACAGTCCACCTTGAGTAAATGCAGGACTACTGCCTCCTGCCATACAGAATGTTCTGTTTGTCATTGTGATTGTGATGGTGTCAGTTATGCCTTGTTATGTAACAGATACTTCCCATTGTGTCAACTGGGGTCTTTACCCCCTAGGGATTGTGTACAGAGTGTAGATAGAGGCTGCTGAACTATACATCTGCATTAAGTACTGTTGATTGTTTGGTATGCTGTGGCCTAGTATGTCTTTACTATTGTACTACTTGAAGGCCTCAGCCTGGACAGCAACATATGTCAATTTTTCCAGACTACTGTATTAGTATAACTGTTTTACAGTTGCATTACTCTGTTCATATGGATGTCAAAGTCTAAACAGCTATATGACATGGCATACAGAACTGTCATAGTACACAACTAAAGATTTCCCAATTATGCACACCTGTGTGTGGTGTTATATCCTTTGATATCTCTGTGGGTATATGTTGCAGGCAATGAATGTCATTTGTATGGGTGGCTCATACAGTCTCCAGTTGGTAAGGTGGTAACTGTAGGAATACTGACTGCTCCATATTGTGTGCACGTGCTACATATGTATTGTACTGTACATATCTCTGTGTGTGTATGTGTAGTTACATATATATCTCTATATACATATATATATATATATATATATATATATATATATATATATATATGTGTGTGTGTGTGTGTGTGTGTGTGTGTGTAACTGTATCTGCATATATGTGTCTGTGTATATGTATCCTAGGGATGGCCATGTCATGTCTGGTCCTGGTTATGGGATCTGCAACACTTGGTAGTGTATTGCAGAGGGGTCGTGTTTGGCTGTGGGAGGGTATACCTATTCCTAGAAGATGTACATTGTTTGGGCCTCTCAACCCCATTACCATTGCATGTGGGCATATATGTTTTTGTTACTTCCCCATTGTTATCTACAGATGTATGTATGTATATATATATATATATATATATATATATATATATATATATATATATACCTATATATATTTGCTGATATATTTATATATATATATATATATATATATATATATATATATATATATATAAATAACCTGCCGTATATATTTAGAGATGTAGCTGTAGACATATATATCTACAGATGTAGGCATTTGTGTGTATATATGTTCATATATATTTATATATGTATATATTTCTAAATATGTTGTATCTGTTTAGACATTAATATATTTACTCACACACATACATCTATATGGTGGAATACATTATCTGTACTGTTGAGTGACTGGGCTGGTTGATATGTTTTGAATACATCAGGCTTATGTGTATCTGACATGTCTTAGTGGTAAATCACTTTGGCTATGGTATGCAGGGTCCTGGGTTTGAGCCTAGCAGAGGCTGTTTATTTTGTTGCTAGTCAGAGCCAGGGCCGTTGGATAGAGTGGGTAAGGCATTTTTAAGCAGTTGTAAGCGTGTTTGCACGGGGGTAAGCACTGCCTACACAGGTTAAGCAATTTAGAAGCTAACTAAGTGTAAGACACTGTAACCGGAAGTTAGCATTGCTTACCTCCACTCAAACCCGCGCATACGGTCTTAAACTCACTTACTAGTGCTGACATATGCTTACTACTGCTTATTGCTGCTTAACCTAACTACTGCTTTATACATTATGATACTGACACCTCACATGTGCATTTTCTGCAGTACTCCAGTTTATATATGTATATATATATATATATACATATATATAAATATATATATATATATATATATATATATATATATATATATATATATATATACACACATATATATATATATATATATATATATATATATATATATATATATATATATATACATATATATATATATATATATATATATATAGATATATGGTATTTTGTGGCCGCAGTACTCCAGTTTATATATATATATATATATATATATATATATATATATATATATATATATGTTATTCCGTGGGTTATGCAACATACATAATACAAACACACCAGAGAACGTTAAAAAACAAATAAAAAAACAAATAAGAGGCCCCTTGTTAGAAAACAGCAGCTCCACTAGAAAACCTTAACGCAATTTATTGAAAGATAAAACGAGCGTTTTCGCCACAGTTATATGTAGCTTCATCAGAGGTAAAATAATATACAAGTGAGAAACACTACATAAATATCCTAAAAGACAGGAAATGACATTGAAAAATCCGAAGATTCTTTTTAGCAGAATTTTTGGGGTTGTCTCGCCAGGGAAGAACATGCATTTGTTTAAAATTACACTTGGCAGGTTGACACTGTTTCTCCCACTTGTAGTATCCTGCCAGTGGTCTGAGTAGCAGTGCTGTGCAATGCTTAGTGGTGCTTAATATTTGGTTTGCATGATATTTGCCTTTTGGCATTGATTTCTTCTTCATTACATGTTATATATGTGTCTTGTATCCTTGATTCTTGTGTACATATGCTGTATGGGGTCCTGAGAGCTTCAACACTTTATTACAATAACACCTCACATCTGGCCTTACTGCAGTATTCCAATTCACATATTTATGTTATGTAGCAGGTTATACAACATCACACTGTACATAGATTCAGTTCACATGTTCAGTTAGATTTTCCTATGGTGAGGATTTGTTTGTTGACACCTCATTCTTATGTATTGTTATGATGGCTTAGTGGTTAACTACTGTGACTGTAGTGTTCTGGGTTCGAGCCTTGCAGAGGCTGTTTATTTTCTTGCTGGGCAGAACATGGGCTGTCGGATACAGAGTGATTACGGTACTTTACAGCAGTTGTAAGCAGGTTTGCGTGGAGGTAAGCACTGCTAACTTCCGGTTACAGTTTCTTACACCCAGTTAGCTTCTACTTTGCTTACTCTGTGTCGGCAATGCTTACCCCTATGCAAATGCACTTCAACACACTTACTAGTGCTTATATATGCTTAGGTTCATAGGTTCATGGATTAGTACTAGGCTAACTACTGCCCCTGTGGGCCATTTTAAGCCTAGCCAATTACCCCATGTAAGACTTGAACCTTGCACCTTGTGTCTGTAAGGTGAACACCTTACCCATTATGCCAACCCCCTCCCCTTACTACTGCTTATCTGTGGTTACACCTTCTTACTACTGCCTTATTCATTATGACACTGACTCTTCACATATGCATTTCCTGCAGTACTCCAGTTCATAAATATATGTTATTTAGTGGGTTTTGCAATAAAAATATTGGTTATACCATGCTTTGCCATGTAAAATAGACTGTGCTGCAGTGGGATTCGAACCAGGAATGCCTACTCATTAGGCAGATACTTTGCCCACTACACTATTGCTGTGCTGGTTCATTTGCATATATCTTCCTTGTTATCCTTTTCAGCCTTTTAAGCTGCTTTGACCATAACTAGGTGATGGGCACACCCGTGCACCTACGGTTAGCTGTACTCAAATTTTTAAATAAAAATTAAGGTTTTTCTTCAGTTTATTTATATGTACTGTTGCTGTTCTACACATGGGGGACTGTTGGTGGGGTCTCGCTCATTTATTTCCACTTTCTACTATTCTACATTGCAGGGGCATGTTTATTCTGAGAGGTCTGCTCTCAGACACACCCACTGCACTTGTACATGCTCCATGTAAGCCTAGGAGGCCGGGCAGCGTGCCTTCATTAATATGCATGGTGCATTGCCATCCTCCTCCTACACGGGCGCTTCCATGCAGGACCAAGCTAGTCCGGCACGGAAGATTAGTCAATCCGGGGGTGTATCTTTCAGACCTTACTTTTTCATCTGAGATGTTCTACAGTCTATATGCTGACGACCTGAAATTGGGTAAACTGATTACAAGTGTTACAGATAAGGCATGTCTGCAAAATAATTTGACTAAATTGACCATTTGGGCACAGGAGAATAATATGTTGATAAATACATAAAAAACTAAGCATATGAGATTTTGGAAACATAAACTGAAAGGTGAATATTTAATACAGGACACAGTGATTGAAACTGTAGACTCATTTAAGGACATGGGTATATGGGTAGATTCAGCTATGAGATTTTCTAATCATATAAACTAATTAGATAATGCTGTTGTTGTGTCTTTCGGCTTTTTCCCGGTTAGGGGTCGCCACAGCGGAATTACGGTCAGCTAATGATTGGCAGTGGAATTTTACATGCCGTGTTGCCAGCCCTGATGCACAACCTTCAACAAAGGTACGGCCATTCACACATGTCTCCACACAGAAGACGCTCTAGTTGAGAATCGAACAGGACAACGCCTTACTGTGAGGCGACAATGCTACTGCAGCACCACCACTGCTAATGATAGTTAGAAAACTATAGGTTGTATAAAAAGATTTATAAAGTCTAGTAAATTAAACATAATGAAGTCATTGTTTGTTAGTTACATTAGACCCAAACTTGAGTATGGAATAAATATATGGAAACCCTATAGGAAAACAAGCATGAATAAACTGGAAAGAGTACAGCGGAAATATACTAAGGGCATCCATGGATGAGAAAATCTAAGTTATCATGAAAGACTAAAATATCTGAACTTGTACAGTGTCTGTTACAGATATTTAAGAGGAGCTCTTATTCAGGTATGTAGGGCATTTAGGGGCAACTACCTCTGGGAATGTTCGGGGTTATCAAAAAGTACTAGAGAATCATCAGATAACCCATGTAGAAGATTCTATATGAATGAGAAGTGCACTAATTGGTTCTCTGACAGAGTAGCTGATGCTTGGAACAGACTACCAAATTACATTAAAGCAAGTACTAGTTTACATATTTTTAATAACAGCCTGGACATTTATTATCGGAACAAGTGTTTTGGCATATTGGCAAGCTAGAAGGGCTGTAATGCCCGTGCTTGAAACATTTGTATGTATGTATGTATGTAACAGTCAGTAATGCCAGTAATTAGCATTTCATAGTTCTTACTGTTCAAAAGATTCATGTTGATGAAAAAACGTTTATTAACTTTTTTGAATTGATTAGAATAATTTAGAAATTGACCCTGATTTGGGCCTTTGCCCCCCACCCCCATCAATTATTTTTGGTTTTGTCCAGAATTCTTGATCAGATAAGTTTTGAGGTATGTTTAGGAATGGCAATGTCATAAAATGTGCCATCTTTTTTGCATTTTTCCCTGTTACTTAACAGACAATACACGCTCCACAGAGTAAGTAATCCACTGACTACTTCATCCCATGACCCATTTGGCCTTGCTCTCATGCTACATTAGTCCTCTGTTCCTAGCCACCTATCCATAACTTAGTGTTCCTCATTTTGTACATATTCTTCTCTGTCTTCTCCCTCCATATAAACTATATGTAGTGAAAATAACTTACTCTGCCAGGTTTGCATCCACAAAACAGCTGTCTCAGTATTACACCAGTCCCATATATTTTGCAGTTTTTCATTTACAATTTCCTGTATCTGTACTTTACTTGTAATACAATGTAATCCTGTCATCGTAAATCCATTTTATTGCACCTTGAACTTATTTAACTTTGTAATTCTTGTTCAGTACTGCTATCATTATTTTTATTGCCTCTTCTTGGGCTGAATCTAAATATTAGAATGGGAACAGAATAATATGTTTAACTGTGAGTACAAGTACATTAATGTATATGTGTGATTTTTGAATTATATTTTTATTTTATGAACAGGATCAGAAATAAAAGTAAAAGGGTTCATGGAATATTTAAATAATTCTTCCAGATTTTTAAAATGTACCCATTCTAGTAGCAAGGAGGGAATAAATTATCTGGACACGTATATTCAATGTACTAAGAATGGATTTAAGTCACAAATTTACAGAAAGCCCATGTTTAGTAACGCCTGTTTAGAATGTGCTAGCTGCCACCCATTGAGCCAAACGAAAAGTATTGTTAAAGGGCAATTTATTCGTGTAGCCCGGATGACATATAATTTTGAAGATGTCAATATGAAAATCAGAAAGGTGGCAAATATGTTATGCTACAGTTTATCCTACTAGCTTAGTGGAAGACATTTTAAGCTATGTAGAATCACAGTGGGGTAAAAGATACACACCTTTACTGGGCACTGGTTTAAAAGATAGAGATGTAAATTGTAGAGAACACATTTGCAAGAGCAATGGTTGTGCTGCATGGCCCCAAGGCAACGCTTGTGAAAAATATTGTGGAAGCTAATTGGAATATATTAAAATGTAACCCCTCTATTTATTCTTTATTAGGTGTGAAGCCTTCTTATATCTTTAAAGCTGGAGTTAACATAAAGTGCAGTTAAGAATCAAATATAGGTAGTTACAACAGTAGCTTGAGTAGTAAGGGAACACATAAATGTGGGAGATGTTCCCAATGCAAATTTATAACAGAGACAAAGGAAGTACACTTGAAAAATGGAATAGGGTTGAAAGTGACCTTTGTGAATGGCAACTGTCAAACTACAGGGATTATTTATTTAGCAAAGTGTAATGGTTGTCCAGCATTCTATGTGGTTAAAATGGAGAGGCGTCTCCATGACAGGATATATGAACATCAGTATCAAATTTTGTCTGGCAACCATAGTAATGCCCTGTTTAAACATTTCTTGTTATGTCCCAGTTTTGAGAATTATTATTTTGGAATTTTAGAATGTGTCCTTGTAAACCTTAGGGGTGGGGACTTTAGATCTCAGATGGAAGAAAGGAAGTTGAAATGGCAGATAAAGTTATATGTCGCACAAGTACCTGGTTTAAATGAAAACATCTCCCTGATGCCCATACTAAATAATAGGGCTATTGTTTCAATAAGAAGAGAGGCTACCGTGGAGTATCATTAGAAAAATATTTATATATTCTTAGACAGATGTATTATTTATATATAAAGAAGTTTCACATTTTATATTTTTTGAACTTTATATTTTGATTGTTTGAATATTTATGATGTACAACAAAAGTTTGTTTTTAAAGTGTGACACTGTTACGTGAATTTCGTACTTTTAAAAAATTGTTAAATAACTTAATTGGCTAATTAGCTATGGTATTTAAATGTGCTGCTGACGTTACTTGAATGATTCTGATGACGTCCCAGTGAATGGGGATGAAAGCGCTTAATCCATTTTAAAGTTTTGAACAAACTTGTATTTTAGCTCAAGTTGAAGTAATTCTTGTCCTGCTGACTACAATGTATTTCTCTGGATTATATGGTGAAACCTAGTTGCTGTGTCCGCTTGTGCATTACATTTGAGTCTAAATATTGATCACCTAGATCAGTGTTCTATTCCAGTAAGAAGTTTATCCACTCTTTCATCGCAAACTATATCTCAGAGAATAACCTGGTGCCTCTCGATATTTTATATCCAGAATCAGTGGCAAAACCCCTAAATCAAGGATACTTTTAAAACTGTTTAACCAAGGATGTTGAAAAAGAAGATGCGAGTTAAATGTATTTTCTGAAATAAAATATATATGTAACTATCATTATCATTATTTTAAAATTGTAACCTTTGTTGTTTCTTTTAAAAATGCCAGTTTTAGGAGGGCTTAGCAATGTTTTGAGGCCAAACCTTAGATACTGCTGAAAATTAAGGACGGCTGCGAGGTGTAGGAAGGTTGCATATTTAGTTCATTCAGCAATTGTTTAATGATTATTTCTACTTATATACTTCCTCTACTGGTTGTTATAGCTCAAATGTCATTACATTGGGGTTTGTTTTATGAATTTGACATGCAAGTTATATAAATGCAAAACTGTTTGCGTGCCCTTCAAACTGCATTGCTACTTTATATAACCTTCTGTTTTGAGAAAAGCAAAATAAAAATAGATCTAATACAAAAGGGGTCACTACTAGACTGAGGAAGTGCATCAGCAAATACCCAGTTAAAACTAAAACAACTAGTGTTATAAATAAATAATACGATTTGCACTTTAGCACATATTTTGTCCAAAATTAGCTCTTGCCACTGAGCATGGGCAGTGTACCCCATTTGTTGTACTTCACTTACAGCTTTGACTGAAAAGTATCTATGATGCAACAACTTGTGCAGAGACCGTTGAAACAACCTATCTGAATGCTTCCTGATATCAAGACAAGTGTCAGGAAATAGGTTAAACAATGGCCACCATCCAGTGCATCTTTCCTAAACAATGTAGATACAGGCAGCTACAATTGTTGAAGGAGTACTATGTCCTGTGAAAGATGCTATACCAGCTGGTGTGCAATTCTAAAAGAGTTTGGTATGCTCCTGCGAAGACAAGAGAGCTTGTGGCAGAACTAAAGAGAGTATACATGAATGTTGTGCCACCATTGCTAACTCTTACCTGTCTGTCATTAAACCACCTTGTTTCTTCTAAGCATCAAAATGTTATTCACTTTTCATGTCTTTGTATCTTAGATGATATCATACACTACTAAAGAGAACCAACAAACACGACCTTCAGAAATATAGCTAAATACTGAGCAATGACATTAAACACCTTGACAAAATATAAAGGTAGGGTGCCTATCCTTTGTGGGGCTGCTTCAACTATGGCAAACTGACTACATTCTGGAAGTGATGGTGTTGGTCAAATTACCTATATTCACCTGGAAAGCAGACCTCTCAACTTTCCCAGTTTTGGAGGAATATTCCTACTTTTAGGACTGATTAAGGATGTTCCTATTTTTGGATGTATGCCCCTATTTTCTGGCTTGAGTTACCCCTTCACACAATGTTCTGAATTCCCATCACCACGTGATTTTTGAAGCTGTCTAGTATACAGAAAACTGCACCACAGGACCAACCTACTAATGGCAATAATAACTTAAAGAAAGAGGTCACATCTTACATTTCCATTTTTTCAGAAGCAAAAATAAATGATCTTGTGTTGCAGAATTTTGAGATACAGTTCATTAAAGCTTCAGATTTTGTGTTGTCTCTTTTATAATGAGCTTTTATTATTCCATCAGTTTGTCTTTGCACATATTTAAACATATTTCTGACTAGTCTCCTTCATTCCTACTGTAATCTGGAAGAGTTACAAACTATCTGGCATTCAAATTTCATGCTAATAAGATGTTCATAGATTCCTGTTTTTCAAAGCCCTTTGTTTCTATTTTCAATGTCTACAGGTTGAGAGGTATGCCTGGGAGGCTTAACAATTACAGGTTGTTAGCTCTGCGTAACTGCACCCTGCAGTATTTCCAGGAGGCTAACTTTTCTTAACAAAAACATTAGTTCTCTAAGGGTCAGCTCTAAGTGTATATCTAAATCCAAACAGCAAGGATTCGGATTCAGATGTGTTTCCTGCAATACACCTCAGTCATTTTAGGGCACCCACCAATTTGTGGGTTCGGCTGCAGCTTGTGAGACCTGTACCATTTGTTAAGAACTTGAGCGCTCTGCAGCTAAGAAAAGCCCTCTCCACATCAGTGATATAGATCAAGAACAGAACAATTCCAAGCTTTCATCAATACTGGGCGTTATTCATCATCACTTCAAGGGAAAGGTAGCCATGGTATTGGGCTGTTTGGAGCCTGCCATTTAGATAGTGGTCATATTATGTCCCTGTCTTCTCAGTTTGTATAGGATGACAAATCAGTGGCTCTTATCATGATTAGGAAATGGGCTCCTGTAATAATATGATGGTGACAACGGTCTGAGTGTCAGTCAACTGGCCACTGACAAATAATAGCTATCAAATAACACTAAACTACACTTTACAGACTTATGAGTGAATATTAATCAATCTCAGATCATTCATGAAAAAGTTTTTTTTTTGATTAGCTTACTCATATGGTTAACAAATGTAAAACAAATAAGCAGAACAGCTAAATGCATTCTAAGGATTCAAGCAGGCTCTTGCAGTAAAAGCAAACAACTGTCATGAAATACATTTGTATAAATTAAACACATTACCATCTTCCAAATAGTTTCATGGGTTCATAGGTGTTTACTAGGCTAACAACCACAACAGTCTTTTGAAGCCTAGCCATGTATCTGAAATCTTTGACAAGTTCTGGTACTCTTCGTAAGTGTAAGCAGGGGCTTAGAAGATTAAGATTAAACATTTACAGGCTGCCTGTATCCATTAGAGACATAGGTGCCAAGCCAGGGATGAATTTCTTGTTACCCATCCAATTGTCCAAGTTACACTTGAATTGGGTTAGGGAGGAACTCTGCTTTCTATGGATGGGAGCATGTTCCCGAGACTGAGTAGTCTCTGGGATACATGCTATCTCCCCAGCAGGTCCTATTTATAACACAGGCAAGGTTTAAGCCTTTAGAATAGGTAATTCTGGTGCTATTTGTTTTGTGGATATGTAGGAGGTCCATCAGAGTGGGGTATGACAATGCCCAAAATGCCAGGACTAGCTCTCCCCCCTCAACAGCCTGTAGCAGACAGAATACAGGGATAGGGCCTTGAGCCGGTCTGCATAGCCAAGAGGAAAGGATTATACATTCCAAAATGTAAAGTTGCTACCAGGGCCACGTTTACCACATAATCATTAGCGAGATCTTTGAATAGGCTACTTTTAAGATGGTGTGCTACACTCAATGCATTTAAGAAGTCACTGGACCCTTGATTTGCAAGCAGTATATAATCTGGAAACGTGGAACTTGCTCATTAATATGAAATTAGCTGACCAGTGTAGAACGATTTTGAAATAACTTTTTTTTTATTAGGAGCTCTTTGTATAAAAGGTGCTAATCAATGTGGATAATAAAAGAACTGCAAATCGATCAGTTTAAGTTTTACCTGAAACTGTTCCAACTCTCACTGGAACATTGTACAGCTACAGAAATTTGAACAAATATAAACTTTTTCATCTTTCTTTTGGCGTGTGTTAGTTCTGCTAATACCTGTACTAATGTAACAGTAGGTCCCTATGCCCTGACTTTGTATTAATTTCATCTGTTTGACAACTTCGGTTACATCTTCCCTACTACCTGTAAAAGAGATAATTACAGATGCCAAGAAGAGAATACTGGAGCTGTACTATTTCGACCCATATCCAGGAATCATTACCCATTGCTTTCTACTGGAGAAGTTGGAATGTTGGTGCAGTATGTTTATAAATCATCCCTCACACAGAGATTGCTGCTGTAAGAACTCAGGGCTAAGACATTGAAGAAAAAAGAAAGTTTCTCACAGACTGTTGAAAAGCAGTCTATTAGCTGAGAATGGTCAGCAATGTTGAGAACCAACAATCTGCTTGTACGTATCCCACACAAGTTACCAGGCAATGATTTGCTCTCACATGCAATTATGCAGCAAATACATTTTACAGATATTAGGCCAGCCACCACAAGGACAAGAAATTTGAGTGTAGAAAAAAATACCACAAGCATACTCAGTGTTCCATGAACAGCACTGCCCAAAAGTGGAGAAAGATTTTACCATTGCACTTTTGGCATCATAGATGCATCAAAAGAAAAAAAGACACTGCCGAGGTGATCCTTTTGTCAAAATGGACATTGCCTAAAGAATGAAGTCAAAGAAAACAGTGTTAAAATAGAACAAAGTTTCATTCTTAGTTTTTCACAACAGGAGGTACAGTTCCCAAAAGGAACGTCTTGCTTGTTGCACACTGTTGTGGAAGTTATGCTCTTCTCTTATTTTTTGGAAACTGATATGCTAACGTATAAATACACATGTTTAAAGGGTACAATTAAATAGAGGCTTACATCATACAGTTAAATAATTTTAAATATCAGGTCTTGGTCTGATAATAACTTAGTCTTACATACAATAAGTTTAGCCTACCTATCTTACATTAACTGCCTAATTCATTATAGTAAAGGAGTTTGGCAGAAAAGGTTCTACATATTACTGTCAGTCTATACTGTTTTCTTTTAATTAGGCTAGCTGGCAAGCTCAGACTGAGGAATTTAGGCCATTGTGTGCTTCCTCAGTTAACATAATCACTTGGATTCTGAACCAAGCTAAGATCGCAGATCCAATATCTACTTCATTAAATTTGCTGAGCTGTTTGAATGGTCAGCCTATGAGCTGAAAGAGTAACAAACATGAATCCAGTGCAGATAATACATCACATCTGAATAGGATTATCTCTTGAAAATAGGTTATTAAAAACTGGTTTTGATAGCAGACTATGCCATTATATGGTAGACATGTTTACATGATTAACTACATTATGTTCCTTGTCATTGGCCAATCCATACATTATTTTATATTAAAAAGGGGCTTATAAAATAATAAAACACCACAAGCAAACACATTTCTAAAATAATACTCCCCCCGATCTCTCAAGAGTTCCAAAGAGGTTATTAATGTCCACACATAGCCTATGAAAATGAGGGCACCTACTCATGACTGAAATCAGTGTGCCTACAGAGAAAAAAAAAGGTTTGGTCTTGTGCCGTTTCTTTCGCTCGATAAAGTAGTATCTGGAACAACTGCTTAGATTAAGGTGCATTTCATGGGGGCACTTTTTCTTCTTACTGCTCTTTCTTCATTGAGCAATTAAAAAGCCAAAGCCTACATACCTCTTCAAAATGTATATGGTCATCTTATAAACTGTTTTGAGCCTGAAACATTCAAATACTCATTGCTTTCACAATTAATACTTTACCACAAAACAAAAGCAATGCTTATTTTATACAAAAAACTGAGACAAAATGTGTGTGTGCATGCAACAGGTCTGCACTTTTTGTAGACCATCTTGAAGAGTTTCAGATCTTTTATTGAAATAATTATTTTACCCAGTTTGCATTTCTCACTGTAGTTCACAGGTTCATAGGTGTGTACTAGGCTAATGGCCCTGGAGCCTTTACAAGCCTAGCCCATAGAAGTGTCCTAGCATTGTGACACCCGATGTTAGTTCACAGTGCCTCTATCAAGTAGAGCCACTGGAGTGATCATGTTAGTTAATCGTGGCTCATTTCACACATTTACAACTGAAAAAATAGCCAGAAAAGAAGTGGACCCATTAAAACACCCTGTGCGATACCGGCAACCATTATGGGGAAAAAGAGGTAACCCATCCAGCTTGACCTCCTGTGTTCCATTCATTATCCAGTGTTTTACCTATTGGATTTTGTAAAAGTTTACATTTAATGTTATTAATTTGTCTATTTTTCCTTTATGTTGGATAGTGCTGAATGCCTTTAGAAGGTCAAGATATGTAGTATGCACTGTCAGACCTTTACTGAGACCTGTTGTTACCCTGTCAAAGAAGACCACAAGACTAAAAAGGGATGATCTCCCCTTTGCAAAACCCATCCTGTTTTACAGCTATCACACATATGTTCCCTGGGACATTTTGCGTAAGTTCCATTATGATACTCTCCACGTTGTGTTTGTAAAAAGATGATGTTTTATTGCAGATGTATACAAATTTGCTTATGTATGCATTGTTCAAGTACCTTCGAGAGTGAGGGAGTACTGCAAAAGACCTACTTCTTTATTTATTCATTCATTTTGGTAACCATGGTAGAGTACTGATCCAAATGGACCTATATCAGTCTCATCCCTAACAAATATAATTACAGTAGACAAGAAAGTTAAGAAATATTATGAATACAAAAAATGTTGTGTGAAGTCGATAACAGTAATAATAATAAAGTACATAGTACAACAAACAAAATGAACGGATGGTTAGAGTAAGGAGGAAAAAGAAGAGGGGGAGAGTGAATTCGGGATAGAGCACAAAGTGTAAAAGATAGCAAACGTAAGGTAGGTAATAGCACACAGAAATTAACTATATGCTATATATACAATCAGGAAAAGATGTCCCATATTAGTGTAGGAAAATAATGAGACAAATACAAATGTGCCTTAACTAGTGGAGGGGAGAATGGGACATTAGGTGATCTGTCCAGACAGAAGGCATTGGCAAATTGATTCAGACTTGAGATGATCTTCATGTTGAGCATGGAATGAGAGGTATGAGGTGAGGTCGTTAAGATTAGTAGGGGGGATTCTCAGTGCTTTGGGGCCAAGGATGGAGAAGGCATGGTTAGCGCAACAAAGTCTGGTTCTGGGACAACGAAGAAGTGGACCAGAGTGGTTAAGATTTCTCAGACTGTAACTGGGGAATTGCCTGAGTAGGTTGGAGACAAGGGAAGACCATGAGTGCTCTTTGAGGAGCTTATACAGTTGCCGTCCAAGAAGCAGGTTATCACTCTGTTGGGCAGGTAGCCACCCATCTTTAATAAGCACGATACGATTATGTTCATTTCTAAGTAAGAGGGTAATGAAATGGCTGGCTGACTTGTTTATAGTTTGGATGGTGGAAGAGTTTTTCTTGGATCTGCCGATGCAACCAATGGATGTCCAGATTCAAGCTGCACAAGTAGAATGCCTTTGCTTTTGCCTGTGGCATTTCTGGTTGGTCTAGAGAGAAAGGTGGACATTTTACAAGACCAAAATAGGGGGAGTTTATTTTCTTCTATATTTATTCTAAGTGAAGGCGAAAGTTCAGCACAGCATCAAGCCACATACAAAGGTATTTGAAGGAGATTACTTGATCAAAGAGGTTGTGAAGATGGTTATAGCTAAGAAGTGACTGAGAGTTATTCTGTGATTTAGGAGAGTTACCAAACAGCATTGTTTTAGTTTTGGAAGTGTTCAGACTTAGCTTTTTCTAATTAAGTCATGTATGGCAGAAGAGGTCAGGTTTAAGTGAAATAAGATCATGCCATCAGCATAAAGTACGAGAGAGAGAGGTGAGGGATGCCAAGTGGTAGTTTATTTATGAAAATGAAAAAAATAAGTGGATCCAGAATGGAACCCTGATGGACTCCTTTAAGGAAAGGAGTAGAAGCAGAGAGGGTGTTTTGAATTTGAACAGAGAAGTACCAATTGGAAATACAATTTTAAAATCAGAGAGCTTTATCTGTTGCCTGTACGTTGAGGATGTGTTGTTTTCCAATTGTGTCAGGCATTGTTCCTGTGACTAAAGAGGCATTTGAGTTTTGTACATGAACCACTTATTTTTTGGAAGTTTATAGAGCCCTGTGATTTTTAGAGAAAAGTGAGTCTTGGTAGTTAGTGAGAATTTGTGTAAGGAGAACACTGTTGTGTTTGGGGTCAGTAGAAGGGAAAACAGGAGACCATTTTAACAAGGCTAGAACTGTCATCCATTTGAGAATGTTGGAATGGAGTTTGTTCCAGGACAATATGAGTAAAGAAGGTATTTTGTTTACGTGTTAAGAGATAATGAAGCTGATTGGACAATGGTCACAGGAAGGTTGGGGGTGAATAAGAATTTGAAAAATAATGTTAGGATTATCAGTAATAATAAAATCAAAAATGAAGGAGAAGAGTTAGGTTTGGTCTGGTGGGTTGCGTGATCACCTGTGTGAGTTTGAAGTCATTCAGGATTTCCAAGATATTGTTCTGATTAGGGCCAAGAAGGCTGAGACTTAAGTCCCTTAGCAGGATGACGTTTTTGAGAATTTTTATTGAGGAGATCATTTAAAACATAAGAGTTTTGAATTTAGCTAAGGAGGCTGGTTTGGGGAAGTAAACAACAGCATGTTGAATAGGAAAATTGTTAGGGGAGGGGACATGGAGAGGTAGCCAGTTAGGAAGTGACTCTGAGCTAGTGTTGCTATGAGCTACTAGTTACACATATAAATTAGATTTAAACAGCATTTATGTTCAACTACCAGGTCTAGAACCAGGTCTCCCATCTAGATAACAGTTGTACCCATGAAAGAAGTGGTGGTGGAAGGATCAGTAGATTTGAATAAAGACTCTGTTATAGCTATGTGGTCACGGTGGTGGTGGTGAAAAAGCTGTTTAGTTGGTCTGTTTTGTTCTTGATAGTATAGGCATTAAGTAAGACACAAAGAGATGGGCCAGGGTTAGGTTCAATGTTCTGGAGCAAGAGGAGTATTATAGAGTTGAACTTATAGAGGATTCTGGGTAGTTTAAGGGAGCGTCTTGTACGGGATGGGTTAATAGTGTAAGCAAGTGAGAGTGGATATGACATGCGGAGAAACGAGTGTAAGGAAAGGGATAAGGCTGGGGGGATGTGCATACCTGTATATTTGAACAGGGAAGTTGAATGGAAATTGAGATAACAGAACTAAGGATTTTTAAGAGATATATGAGGTGTACTTTCTACTTAGTAGGTTTGTGGCTGGATGAGTAACACAAGAGCAACAGGAGAGTATAAGCTGAGATGAAAAGAGGGGAAGACGTTTCAAAAGAGATGAAACCACCACTGAGAGTCTCTTGGGGGACAGATAGAGGAGTCTGAACATACAGTTGTTCTTTTCTAGAGTCTGCTAACACAACTACCAGTCCTTTATTCACAGCACACACAACAAAGAAAACAAGGGAGAATGACTTTGCACGCCATTTTTTTTCTGAGGGAATGGATATATGAACTTTTAAGCAGTCTTTTGCATTTATTAGGTAGTTTGTATTTTTACATTGCGTTAGTGTTGGATGGGTATTTAACTTTAGATAATATATATTACATATTTAGTAAACTTAAAAATAACATGTTACATATAGCTGATATATGGGTGTAAGTAAGGACAGATGTACCCATGAAGTTGATATCTGTCCTTGTGTAGGGCTGAAATATTTTAGTTCAGTAGTGAAGCAATCAAAGCAATTGTATTGTGACACAGTGGCATATAAATATCTTGACTTTTTAATATTTGCTTGTTGCTTGGATAAAACAGTGGTCAAACTGGTTGATCTTTGAATGTGTAGGGCAGGGAAAGAAGTGATTTGTAGCAGTCATACTGCTGCTCCATATTTATTATGATACAGAGTAGAGTTCATTTGTGAGAAGTGAGTCTCCACACAGATAAAGCTCTGTAATTGGCATGCACACCACGTGGCACATGTTTAGTATAACACATAACTAATTTAGTTGTTTTACAGAGTGGACTTATATAGTTAACACTCAGAGGAAGGCAACCTCAAGAACACCAAGTTCCATATAACATATTTCAGGTATACAGATTCTTTAAATTACAGTACAGTTCATTATACAATATACTTTGCTAAGGCACAACACCTTTTCCAAGTTTACAATAAAAAAAAAAACAGGGAATAAATGTACATAAACAGCTTCTATAGTCAGCATTTATAAGGAAAGGTTACAGCAACCTTCACTGGGCCACAGGTAGCTGTAGAGAGTAGCACACAAATCTAATTGTAAAAGTAAGTTGGGAGAAGCAACCAGTGCATTCTAGGGAAGATAAAAACAAAGTGTGCTGGTTTGTTAATGCTATAACTACATCAAATTCTCAATGTACATTCTATGCCCATGTATGTAGTTTGGGTGACAATGTATCTATATTTAAATCACCACTATCATTACTAACAACACTAAAAAAAACAAAACAAAACAATGTCTGCTGATGCAATGGCAGTCTTCTAATAGCAGGTATGTAAGATACCCACTATCATATCAAGCATATCTTAACACTTTAGGTAGCGATAGGATTCACCACATTTACATAACTGTGCTTAAGAAATGAAATCCTTCTGTGTTCTCATCACATATTTAAAGCAGCAGCAACAGTGTCAACCAAAAGACCTGCGCTTAGTACCGAGGGATCACAGAGACTATAAATAAAAATTATACCATCAGGCATGTACAAAGACATAAAGGAGCAATTATGTTAGTGCCAAATCCGGGGGTGTGAGGACTTGGAATTATTAGAGTACCTCAAGAGCAAAGGCACAGCATTTGCATTTAAGTCACTGGGGAATAATGTAACAGCAGGTGGGAACAGTCCTATAGGTTACTACTATTATGCTTCTAAACAAACTAGTTGTTGCAGTGGTAGATGAGGAGAGAACTTCCAAAACAGTATCTAGACTCACACTGCACACAGAACAAAACAGCTATTCTCATGTTCATGTTTGGCTCAAGTCAGTCCAGGCAGTAGAAACTCTTGAGTAATTAAGAAGACACTGCCCAGCCACTCAAAGTATGTTGTCAGTGCCCTCATCGTCAACCAAAGAAGACCGATGCAGGTCTGGGAGTGCCAAGATAACTGCGGCTGTTTCTACTAGTCAGGTGCTGTCCTGCACATCTGTACTACTATCTCAAGTCAAGTATAAGCAGAAAGGGTCAAGAATTCTTCCTGATCTTTAGACCGAATCGTCATGTTTGGAGGATTAATACTTATTTTTATAGAGTTCATAACTTTAAGGAAATAATAAAGGCGGTCAAAAAGACAGCAGCCATAAAGCCTCAAGTATCTAAATAGAAAACGAATGTTTTTCCTGGGCAGAAGAACACTCTAGAGCCAAATTTCTACCCATTTCCACAACCGCTAGTCTGACTAAACCATCTGTATAAATATGATAGGAGTACCTCATTTTCACTCTTCTGTTAAAGTTCATAGAAATTTCTGTCTCTTTCTCTGCTGTTTCTCACATTTCCCAGTACTATCTTACTGGAAGTTTTGTACTAAGGACCCCTTCAACATTTACTTTCAACTGTCTTGGATATGAACTTTATTTAAGCAAAGCTGGTCTTGCCACCATTTCTACCACCTTCTTCACTGGATTTTTCTCTTGGGAGATATTTTTCTTAGTGGCAATCACTTCATCCAAGAAGCTTTTTGAAGTACAAGCCCTAATGTGCAACTCGCGTTATATACTATTTCACTGAGCAACAGTGGCTCTGAAAACTAATCTGTTTTTCATGCATAAAGTGATTTATTTTTTTTTTTGTGCAGATCCAGCTAACATAACAGTCACCAGTTCTTTTATTACAACAAAGAAAGCAAGGGAGAACGACTTTTGTGCATACTAAATGCCCTTAGGTAATCAGTGTACTTTGTGGATAGCACAAAGAACATTGGAAACTCAATACTTTACCTCTTTGATGAAAGGCAGTTTTAGGCCTATCCATGACTAATAAAAAATGGTTTGCACATTATATTTAACTTTGTTACCAAAAATGTAATAAAATGCTGATTGATGCTGAAATGGTTTCTGCAAGAGTTGTTTATTATTTTGCATTTGTTACCAGAAGTGAACTGGTTTGAAGGTACTCTTCAGCTATGGCTGGGGTCATAAGACAAGACAAACACCAAGATAATTACATAGTTGTGTTAAAGCAGATGTCAAAAACGGCATAACAGCACTATAAACACAACATTATATTTATAATGTCATGAAATAGTTAACAAAGGTAATAAAGCATATATACAATTTAAATGCTTCAGTATTGGACAAACACATGTATGTAAACAGTATATATATATATATATATATATATATATATATATATATATATATATATATATATATCACATTCACAACATTATATATAGCACTCATATAATAGTTTACATTATTATATACCACAGGTGGCACTGGCCTTTTTTCTATGAAGTATTTTGCAAACTGCATCCTTTCACCATTATTACTGGTGGTCGCAGACTAGATGTGGTGTTTCCATATGTATGGTTCTGTAAAGTGAGTTTTGAGGTGTTTTCTAAATGAAAGCCGTTAATTAATTTCTTTGATCTTTTAGGAGAAGCTGTTCTGAGAAAATAGAGCTATTTTTATAAAAGTTCTCTCTACTGCTGAAATAGTAAAGTTAGGTTCTTGGAGTTAAACTCTATGTGCCTTTCTCAGCAGTACATACTGGATTTTATGTGGAGCTTATACATTTACAGTGGACCTTAATTTTCATTGAAAAGCTTGTAGTGGGTCTATTTGGGAAAAATGTGACCACAGCAATGACTGGTATTCACATGCACTGATTTAATTTGTAAAACAGTGACACTCCCTGTGTCTGGCTAAAAGAATAAACAAGAATATTTTACTTAAAGTGGTTTGTAATAGACTGGCATTTGAGAGGGGAGGAGTAAAGTGAATTGAAGGTTGTATTTCAGTTTGGGAATTATAACATTCTGCTTCTGTTTGTTCTTGCATTTTAGTAAGAATATTGTCTGTTCTGCAAGAAACTTTTGAGTTGTGTCAAGACTTTGACTACTTATTGTTCAGTATGAGTATTAAAGGACAATTTCTGTCGAGGGTTGATCACAGAAATTTTTGTAGAAAAGTAAAGGTTGGTAGGACACCAATGGAGTCTATGACAGTCAGTGTGGGGGAGTTGGACAGATGTTGAGGTATATCAAACATCATAGCCATATATATGATTATAACGGTGATTCATTTGTTGTTAGAAAGCCAGCACCAAAGAGTGGAAAAGTCTTGTATTTGTTGAATACAGCTATGGATTTGTGAGCTGTTGTAAAAATCATTTGTACAAAGGGTAAGCTTGATTTGTGGCAAATTCCAGCGATTGTCATTGATAAAGAGTGAAAGCAGTATTGGGGCTAGTACGAAGTCCTGGAAACTCTTTTGTTATCTAAACTTAGCCCTGACAGTAAATTGTTGCTTTATACTGTGGTGGATACTCCTGTATGAAAGATAGTTTTTGAACCAGTAAATAACATCACCAGAGAATCTACAGCCAGCAAGTTACCACTGACGAAGATTACTGTCTGCATTCCTGAAGTCACATTTTAAATAAAAATATACTGTGCCTGATTCCAGAGTAGATTAGATTTGGTTTATTAGGGCATATATAACTGTTATATTACCTTTCTGATAGTAAGTCATATTTTAGCACACATTGTAGAGTTTGTCAATAAATGATTCTTTTTCTATAATTGTTTAATTAATGGTTACTAGTTATAATTGGTTGTTATTTGCCAGTTGTGCATAGGGAAGGTGATTTTGCCAGGGGATAATTACTGGAGAGCATGTCAGGTCAGGAAAGATAGTTTCAGTTAACATAAAATGTTCAAGCACTGTTTTCTGAAAGTACTTTTGGTGTCAGAAGAGTTTGACTTTTTCTCCACTGTTGTGTGACTTTGGAACTGGTGTATGTATACAATGTGGGCTTATGTTAGTTTACTGAGTTTTCAGAAAAGGTTGGGGCAATATGCTCAACTTTCTGAAAACATGACAGAAAAAAAAGATCTACATGTGTGTGTAGACACTCACACATGCATACACACACACACACACACACACACACACACACACACACACACACACACATACACATATATATCTATATCTATCTATCTATATGTGTGTATATATATATATATATATATATATATATATATATATATATATATATATACACACACACACAGAATTATACACACACACACACACACACACACAAAAACATTTTCTTATGAGGCTCCCTGACGATACTTTCTGAAGACAATATCCCAGTTTTTTCACTCACTGAAACTACCTTTGTCCAAATTATTGCATGCTTACATCTGTATAGGATGATCTTAGTGGTTAAGGTTAAATTGTAAATATATATATAAGTGGTTTTCATGGAGTCTGATTTCATAGTTTTAGAGAGTTATGTACTATATATGTGTTTTATCTATCTATCTTACTCTCTCTCTCTCTCTCTCTCTATATATATATATATATATATATATATATATATATATATATATTTATTTATTTGCATTTGTTACCAGGTAATGTCTGACTGGGCTAAAAGCCCATTTTCAGTGGAGACCTGGAGAGTAAAGTTCCATAAGTAAAACATAACAGATAAATTATTATAGTGATTTACAACTTATAAAATACATGATCAAGTTATACAAAATAAATAAGAAGCAGGAAGTTAAACAAAGTGAATACAACAAGAAAAAATACAAGGTTACAAAAAATTAGTTAAAAAGAAACTAATATATAACTGTGCACTGAAATACATAAGTATGATAGATGGAGTGTAAGGACGGACAGTAGTCAGGATTAGTGCATGGACAGATCCAATGGTTGGTGAAGTATTGTCTGAGACTTTGCTTGAAGTGGTGGTGTTTTTAAGTTTGATCAAATGCCGAGGCAACTGGTTCCAAAACCTGGAAATGTTGTTAGAATAGAGTGAGTCACCAAAAGCGTTTGTAGATTTAGTAACTTTCACCAAAGGTTTATCAGAGGATTAAAGGTCTCTATGGTTAGTATTAGACTGAATTAAGGCTTTTAGTATTAGACTGAATTAAGGCTTTTAGAGAAGAACATGAATCAGGTTTATAAAAAATATTGTGAGCAAAGGCAAGTTGGTTTAGTTGTAGCAAAGTGGGTAGTTCAATCCAGTTGAGCTTTTTTTAGGGCAAAACAATGGTGCTCCCTATAGGGTAAGTTAGCTGCAGATTTGGCTATTTTATTATAGCATGACTCTAGTTGAGTGAGTTCAGCCTTTTGTAAGTTAGCAAAGATTTGTGATGAGTACAGGAGAGTGGAGAGGAGAAATGATCTAGCTGAAGCTAGTCTAAAGGCATCTGTGAGATAGGATTTGGCTCTACAGAGTTGATCTAGTTTTATATGAACTTTTTTATAGTTATTGCTATACGTTTGTCAAATTTTAGTTTAATGTCTAGTGTGACAACAAGACGTTTGGTGTTATCTATTGGTTCAATAGGAGTTTGGTCTGAGGAATAGATGGAAAATGAAAGGTACTTAGATGCTAACCTGTTTTTGGAGAATACCACGAGTTTAGTTTTTTTAAGACTGAGAATGAGTTCATTATCTGCCAGGTGGGTTTCCATGTCATGCAGAGCTTTTTGTTTGTTTTTTCTTGGAGTTCAAGGGAGGTGAGAGCTGAGCAGATGAGGGAGGTGTCATCTGCATATTGGATAATGGTAGCAGATTTAGTAGCGGTGTGCAGGGTACTAGTAAGTATGGAAAAAACAGGGGGGGCTAAAATAGATCCTTTTGGTATGCCTACTGAGATAGGGGGTAGAGGGGAGTGATTATTAGCCCATTTGGTAGCTTGTTGTCTGTTGGAGAGGTAACTATGAAACCAGTGAAGCGGTGTGGACCTAAGGTTATATGCAGCAATATTATCAAGGAGTTTTTGATGAGACAGAGTCAAAGGCTTTTGACATGTCCAGAAAGGCTGAAGAGACAAAGAGGCCTTTCTTTTTAAGGAGCTTAACAGTATTAGTGAATTTAATTAAGGCAGTACTGGTACTGTGCTTGGGCCTGAAGCTATATATATATATATACTGAAATACCGAATTTCGAAATCATAAAGTCGAAGACTTAAAATCGAGAAAGTGCATAATCTCGAGTTCGAATATCTCGAATTTGCAATTATGGCTTATCGTACGTGGCGTGCGGTGTTGGGAGTGTATCGTGGTTCATATCATGTATGGCTGTAGGTGCAATTGAAGGTAAGTGAGTGTTTTGTAAGGGATTTGTGTGCAAGTTTGAGTGTGTCTGAATGTGTGTAAGTGTTGAATGTGTTGATGTATGTATATGTGTGATGTTATTGTGTGCGTGAGGGACTGTTAAATGTGTGGGTGTGTGTTTCCTTTTTATGTCTATGTGATCTCGGAGTAAGTATATTT
Source organism: Protopterus annectens (assembly GCF_019279795.1). NCBI lineage: Eukaryota > Metazoa > Chordata > Ceratodontiformes > Protopteridae > Protopterus > Protopterus annectens. Next base: position 766,932,746 of record NC_056725.1, read on the forward strand.
AAGTAAAGGGGCAAGGGGGCACAGCCCCCCACATGGGGGGTGCAGGGTGGCTTGCCCCCCTGCTTACATGTAGTGTAGGTTTGTTTGCTTGTGTTTTTGTGTTTGTGTGTGTTTTGTTTGTTGTAGGGTGGGTTGGACGATGTATGTGTTGTGTAGTGCATGGTGTGTATGTATTCGTGATTGTGTCTTTTGCGATTGTGTGCTTTTGGGATTATGGACTTTCAACTTTATGATTTCGAAATACTGAAATTCGGTATTTTAGTATTTCGAAATTATAAAGTGAATATATATATATATATATATATATATATATATATATACATATAGATAGATATAGATATATAGATATATCAGTTAGTTGACTGTACGATTCATTGACTTCAAACTGTAATGTGTTTTTTAGTTGACTGTGTTTTGGTTGACTACAGTGTATTACGTACGGTACAGAACTGCAGTCATGACTGTGCGACATTGGACTTAGTACATATAAGTAAGGGGTGTGGAGAAGAAACATACACTTTGGGGATTGTGAAAGTGCAGCTCTCAAGTCTGTACTGTGTTTTTAATTATGTGTGGGTAGGCATGTATTGTATGTGTATTTTGTGTACTGATTAGAAAATTATACATGTCTGCTACGTCTATAATTGGTACTACATATGTACTTAGTGGTGTTAAGTATTGTAATGCAGATCACTATGCATGCACAGAAGAGCATGGAAGGCAATTATTATTCAGGTGTGTGTGTGTGTGTGTGTGTGTGTGTGTGTGTGTGTGTGTGTGTGTGTGTGTGTGTGTGTGTGTGTGTGTGTCTATACACATGCCTGTGTGTTTCTGTTTGACTAAGTATGTTGTCACTTAGAGTTTTTTGCTGACGCAAACATTGGCAGAAATGTCAAGCAATGTATAATGACATATATGCATTTTGCTTATTACACTTTTTTCTTTTTACTTGTATACTCTTGCACTTATGTTTATAATGTGTGTGACAAAAGGAGGTACTACCAGCACAGCTAGCTGGAATTTTGTAAATAATTATATGTTGTTTGTGGATATCAAACTAATTTATACAATATGCTGGTGTTACAAGAACAGTATGTCATGTGTATATCAAACTGCTCTGTACAGATGTTTGTATTGAAAAAATACGTGTAAAGTGCTTCTGCTTAAAATGTATCCACAGTGTGCCTTACTGGAAGAGAGCAGAAATGTACATGCACTATTGTAACTGTTTAAATGTATATGTTAACAGAGGAAACCAGAGGGTTAACCTTAGTCCAGCAAACTTTAGAAAAATATTTGAAATTAAATTACTTTTTAGACTATCTGGCAGATTGCAATGCAGCTAGAGACACAAACTCTGTACTCGGAAGCTTTCTGTATCATCTTTGGGGTGAACCAAATATATACTTTGGATGCATGAAGGACTGTAATTGTTTTATAACTTCCAGCACCTGCCAAAGATCTGAGCAAAAGCCCTTGTATGTGTATTGTTACAGGCAGATGCTAAATACTACCAGCTTCAGTAATGGGGGGGGGGGGTGTTTGCCTGGGAACTAGAAGTGAGATGACAAGAAGTGATGTCATTCTGCAAGCTATCTCAGCAGTAATATTTTAGATATTACTTTGAGAAGTATCTTAGGGAGACAGAACATTTTGTATTTGGTCTTGGAAGTGACAACAAGAACCATTCACCACATCTGCCTTGCTGTAAGTAAGTTATTAGAGTGTGTGTGCATGTGTGTATGTGTCTGTGTCTGTGTGTGTGTGTGTGTGTGTGTGTGTGTGTGTGTGTGTGTGTGTGTGTGTGTCTTTCAGCTTTTCCCGGTTAGGGGTCGCCACAGCGGAACTCCGGTACGCTAATGATTGGCATTTGATTTTTTTACGTACTGGTACAGTCAGGAATATAGCAAAGCTTAGTTTAGAATTTGTTTTCCTTTATTGGTGTGAGCCTGTACTGTGATGTTATTTTAAATATTTCCTGTGGTTTTGAACTCTGATGTCACTGTGAATATATATTTAGTATTGTCTTCTTCTTTTATTATTTATTATTAAATATATTTAAACCTTTAATTGTGGCTGATCTGTGCACAGATATTTAAGTTTTGAGAGTAGCTGCAAATTTATGTGGTGACACTGTGTGGGCCACTCCTAACAGCCTTCCTCTTGGTCAAACTACCATTTGTATTAATATTAATATTACAAAGTAAGACTGGATACCTTTTTTTAAGGGCCCTAAAGTAGATGATAAGGAGTGACTGGTAGCAGTGGAAACTACCTTATAGCCTGGGCAGAAGGGGCCATAGCTAGTAAACCTGTGTCAGCCTTTCCCAGTTGTGTGTGTGTGTGTGTGTGTGTGTGTGTGTGTGTGTGTGTGTGTATACTACTTGGGCAGGGACACAAAGCACTGGTTGGACAGAGAGGGTGCTTAAGGTCTTGGCTTGGTCACTCAGCTGAGATCTCAACTCTATAGCTGTGCCAGTAGGGAGTCTTATTGGGGATCTGGAGAAAGAGTGAGAAACCATCCTGTGGTCTCTGTGTGCTCTTAAGGGAAATTGCACTTGATGCCAAGAGATGCATATGGAAATACTGTGTGTGTACCTGTTATACTCCCAGTGAATGCCCCCCAAAGGTGCCAGTGGGGCGGATTGAGGCTCCTTGATTAGTGGTCTAGTGGTGGGCGTCACAATGTGCATGACCTTTCTCAACAAATTACTGCACTGCTTGGCGCGTATATACATCACAAGATGTTTGTTTGTTCCACAAAATTGTAAAATTATGAAGAATGTTTATAACTATATACCAGGTGCTATGCTTTCAAAGTTTGAGGTAATGTGAGGGAGCAACCTCTGCCCACAGTATATTGGGAAATAGTTCTTTTCAGCACGTGCAAAGAAACAAGTCAAGTTGTGATGGTCTTTGCTGCTTGTCATACACCAATAGCAGCCATGTATTCTGCACAGGTGACACAGACTGGTACAAGATGATACATGTACATCTCTCCAACGCAAAGTACAAACATCTGCATCATGTTTTTTTTCATGGTAATGACATCATTATTCAGCATATGGATGTCTATGAGATTCATTGGCAGCTCTCTGCACGTTCAGATGACTCTGCAATAGCACTGACCACATGCTACAGTCGTGGTACTCTGTATCCTAGTATTAACATATCAGAAAGACTGAGAAAGACTGAGACTCTTTGTATCTGATGGGGACAGATGTGTGTGTTTTAAAGAGAAAAGACACAATGACCTGCTGTTCTCAGGATGAAAGTGCAACATAGACTGCAGCTCTATTAGCAGGAGAGCTCAATAACAGTATGTATCTGCTAAAACATAAATGATATTATAATATCATAGGTTGGTATTACAGGTGCAAAATTCCAATTTCCATGCACATGTGACTCATTTGTAACCCCAATGTTGGGTGTCCTATGGTCCATTCAATCCTCTTATTGCAAGAGTTAATTGCCAGGCATTTTACTGCCATTGGTAGGGGTCAGAGTTTCTGCTTGGACTATGGACCCTACTTCACATGCCCAAAATGATCAATGGGCCTTAGCAAGGTCATCTCAACTGCTTCCATGCATGAGGCCCTGCCTCTTTTATTTATTTATGTATGTATGTATGTATTATGTATGCATGTATTTATTTATTTACTAACATTTGCTGACCAGAAAATTCTGACTGGGAGAATGTAGAATATCTCTTATCATAAGAGACCCAGGGAGAAAAGCTGCAGCACTACATATCAGCTAGCAATTACATAATAAGCATTATAATATAAAATAAGCAATGCATACAGTACAACAATCATAACCATAGTCAGAAGCTACAGGTTACATAGGCTACAACAAACTATGATAAATTTAACAGTATGTTAAGCATGTCTGAATAGCACTTGGAGGTGACTACTCCATTAATAAGAGGAGTAATATGATAAGTAAGTGATATGTGTGATCTCTGGTCTCCTGCGAGGGATTGCAGAATAAAGTCTGTACCCTGGACCCAAGTATCCATCCCTTCTCCTGAGGACAGTGACCAAACATTACTTTGTTATTCATCCCCCTGACACAAACACACATGCGCACGCACCTGCGCGCGCGCGCGCACACACACACACACACACACACACACACACACACACACACACACACACACAAGCACACTCACTGCTAATGAGACAAGACATAGACGAGACAAGATATCGTAGTTAGGTATTTATCCATTTATACTATAGAGCTGGTAATATTACAAGCATTTTGTAATGCATATTGATTCAGAACTATTTTTTTCAGCATTCGCCACCATTATCTTAACCATCTTGAACATAATTTGAAGGGCTTCCCTTCTTTCTACGCTTACTTTGCAATGCATTCTCTGGGTTCTTTGACAATAGAAAGTTTTCCACAGTAGAACATTTGCCCTATCTAATCATATTGTCTACTGCAGTCAAGCAGTGAGCCATAAAATTAGATATTCTGACTATGGTGGGCAGCTGGATAAGCTTTATTTTGATACACAGAATAAGATCAGCATATTCCACAGCTGCAACACAATTCCATCTGTCAGCAGTAAATGAACCATCAGTATCTGTACAGATTTTTAACTCCAGCTCTGTTCTCCTGGGAATATGAGTTATTTTTTTTTTTTTTAGTCATTGCAAACCCTCTTAGTCACTAATGAAGAAAACATATACAGGATGTGTTTGGGGAAAATATCCCCTGGAGAATATGAGAACAATTGAAGGAGGCAGTGATGGGAAATGCATTGTTTTAGAATCCAAAGGCATCATTAACTCAAGAAACTATATTAACTTTGTAAACTCTAATTAAATTCCTAAAGACACCACCAATACCTTTTATGGTATGGATCACAGCAGTGCCTTCTTTCTTTTATTGTTCCATAATACATATGCGCACACACACACACACACACATATATATATATATATATATATATATATATATATATATATATTTATATATATATATATAGATAGATATAGATACATAGATAGATATAGATATAGATCAATATATATCCACTTAGTATCACTGGGCAGGTACCATGTGAGACAATTACTTGTGATCCTGCAACACACAGTAGTTGCACTGTTCTCAAGACACTACATGCCATCTATACAGGGCCACTTAATAGCAGCATAGTGTATACCAAACACCCTAATTGTAGGAATGTGCACGATTACTGTTTCACAAGAGCTTCCTTTTGACATAAGGTGTCTGTGTTTCCACAGAAAATCTTATACTACAGTGACTCCTTAGGGGAAGGCAGTACAATGATTTGGAGGAACTGTTTCCACTTACATCTTTCTCCCAAACCTTTGTTGGTATTCTCATTAGATTTATCTTTATTTACTGCATTATGTCTGGTTTTGCTTGTGATATTATTATTATGTTGCTATTTGTACTTATTTATTTACCTGCCTGTTAGCTAGTCCTTCACAGATGATTTTCAGCCATGATCTGAGCTACAAGAGAAAGGGCAACTACAGTAAGTATGAACAACTTAGAGTAGCCAGCCAGCATGCTTATTAGAAAAAAAACCCACAATACTCAGAGAAAAAATATGCACCCATGAGAAGAATATTCAGACAGCACACGTACATGAGCAGAAGTCCAGACTGAATCTAAGACCCTCAAAACTGTGAAGGGAAGATGACTAACTCCCAAGGAAACTGCTACACTGCACTTCGCTATCTACTGAACATCACACCAAACAGGCACATGTTATAGTGGGTTACGACAGAACAAGCATTTACTTTACCAGCAAGACTGACCATGAAAAAGCAATGCTTTAAAAGTGTACAGCTCCTGTCCAATTACAATGAAGACTATGTTGTACTGCCATGGTTCTTGGAGCCACATCAGTAGAACATCAAACAAAACTCGTAAACCACAAAATTCGTAATCTGTTACAGCTTTGTCTATATACATATTTAACGATCATTAGCTGTGTGGTTGAAGTGGTCTTGAATGCTCATTTTCATTCAAATAGATATTATGAGCTATTGCATGCACAAGGCAACCAAAATTCAACAGATACAGCAATGCTTGTAACAAAGTGATATAAACTTATTAAGGAAAACAAGAGCTAAACAGCAAACTATCTGCAGGAATATTGATGTAGATATTAAGGAACAATTAATGTATAATTATGTGAAGACATTTTCTATAATAAGAGTTGCATGATGGTGAAGGGACTTTAAGCACTAAACAGTAACTGAATGACATAGTGATCATGCGCATACATATTTACTATCATGTTTTTATTATCGATTATTTCAGTTTATATGGCTCTAACACAACTTCTCTTCTGAGCAACTTAAAAAGTAAGGTAGTGAATCTACAAAGAGCTTCAGCTTAGTATGTACAGTCTTTAAAAACACCCTGATATTCATTACAACTTACACACATTGGATTTTAAAAGGAATGTTGGTCTTTAGGTGAAAAATGCAAAGAACAAACAGCTTCGCCAAGGTCAGTTATTGTCGTGTTTAAGTCCTTTCAAAAGATGGGGTAAGGATTGCATATTGTTGGAACAGGGGTAATTGTGATGGAAAACAGACAGTCCCCTTTACTAGTGAAACAAGGCATTAAATTGCGGAAAGTGTGGTACTCTGTATTGCATCTGATGCCCGCGCACTGGCCCAGTAATCAAGGGGCCTCAATCCTCACCACTAGCACCAGTGAGGAGCGTGTACATTGGGAAGGATAACAAGTACGCACACACACAGTAAAGTACAATTTCCCTTAACAGCACACAGAGATCACAGTCAGTCTGGGACTGGTTTCTCCCTCTCTCTCTAGGTCCCCAATAAGACTCCCTACTGGCACAGCTATAAGGTACAGATCTCAGCCTAGTGGTCAAGCCAAAACCTGCAGCACCCTCTCTGTCCAACCAGTGCTTCATGTCCCTGCCCAAGTAGCTGACACACACACACACACACACACACACACACACACACACACACACACACACACACACACACACACACACACACTTTGAGACATGAGTTATATAGAAACATACAGGCACTCCTGCGGAAGGCTGACACAGGTTCTCCAGCTATGCCCACTTCTCTCCAGACTATAAGGTAGAAATCACTGCCACCAACCACTATTATCAGCTACTATAATGCCCTTCCCAAAGGGTAACCAATTTCACTGTCTAATATTACTGTTATCCAAATAGTAAGTGTGCCAAACAGCAAGACTATTGGAGTGGCTTGCACAGTATCACTAAACACATGCAACATACTCTAAGAGCTTAAATTAGCTTTACACAAAACAGCCACAGTTGAAAGGTTTAAAAATATGTAATAATAAATAATAAAAACACAAGACAATCTCATCAATTCAAAACAGTGCTAATCAAGAGCTCAGGAATTACAGGAAAATGCTTTAAAATAATACTATAGAATAGTCTGACACGAATATAGAAAACAGCTAGACTAATCTGGCTATTTCTGTCTATCTGTAAGATAAATCTCTATTCTTAATACATATCTTACTTACAGAGCAAAGGTAGAGTGCTGGTGAGTTGATGTGTTCAGGTTCAGACAAAATCCAAAATGCTTTTAATCTTTCTCTCTGAGAAAGTCTTAAATTGATAACAGTACTGCTGAGTCATTTCACATTACATCATTCTTGACACTTCTCTGGTCCCCAGGCTAACAGAAACTCAAATTTTTCATTTCTTAGCAAGCTGCACCTGGCCAGGAAGCCACAGCAATAAAAGACATTATCCGTGTAAAACCTTAGTAATTACCTCTTAAATCAAGGCAATAGAAATAATTTCTCAGCCCAGACAGCCTGTCTCTGAGCTTGAGATCAAACAGTCATACGATGCTTGACTTATCAGCTTTCTTCCAGAAGAGTGCACTGTGGTTACATTTTTGAAGCTCAGTACAACATATAGTTTAATCATAGCATATAATTCTCTCTACATTTGTAAACCAAACCTGTGGATTATATTAATATTTACAAATGGCATAGAATTATCTGCAAAATTCTATCTAACTAGGCTGGCAGCCTTCACATACCCCCCCCCCCCAAGAACTCAAGCTAGTTTTCCAAGTGACCTTTGAGAAATGTTGCTTGACAGGGTTAGGTCTATCTGAGTATACCTTACCCCATTCCCTGTTTTGAGAGCCCATCTGCGCTGGCATTGCTAATCCAACTGTGGTGCTGCACTGACATATCATATGCTTGCAACCCTAGGCTCCACCTTAGCAACTTGGTATTTTGCTGGCTGGTTCGGTGTAACCATGTTAGGGAATTGTGATCTGTAACTACAGTGAATTTCCTACCATACAGATAAGGCTGAAGTTTCTGCAGTGCCCACACTATGGCTAGACATTCCTGTTCTACAGCTGTATAGTGTTCTTCCCTGGGTTGGAGCCTATGACCGAGAAAACCCACTGGGTGCTCCTGTCCCTCTGAAGAAATCTGGCTAAGTACAGTCTCCATCCCATGGTTTGAAGCATCCACCTGCACAACAACTTGTTTGCTGTAATCTGGACTGGCTAACACAGGGGGTCTTCCCAAAGCTTCGTTAAGCTTCTGGAATGCCTGCTCACATAATGTGGTCTGCACTACCTCATCTGGCCTGTTTTTCCTTGTCAGGTCTGTGAGGGAAGCAGCGATGGTACTATAACTGGGGACAAACTTTCTGTAGTACCCTGCTGTCCCTAAGAATGCCCTGACCTGCTTTTTGGTAACAGGTGCAGGCCATGCCTGAATGGCTTCCACTTTGGCAGGTTCTGGCCTGATCTTACCACTCCCCACTCTACGTCCCAGGTAGGAGACCTCTGCCATACCCACCTGACATTTGCTCGGCTTAATGGGCAACCCTGCCCTCTGTAGTCTGCCCAGCACCTCCCTGACATGCTGAAGGTGCTCTTGCCAGGAATGGTTGTAGATGTCAATATCATCTAGGTAAACAAGGGTAAACCCTCCTGCTCCTGCTAGGGTATCATCTACCAACCTCTGGAAAGTCAGTGGGGCATTTTGCATCCCAAAGGGCATCTTTGGGAACTCATACAAGCCTAAAGGAATCACAAAGGCTGACCTCTCTCTAGCACTGAGAGTCAAGAGCACCTGCCACTAACCCTTGGTAAGATCAATGGTGGTAAGATAATTAACCCCACCCAGCTGCTCCAGGGCTTCATCTGTCCTAGGCATGGGGTAAGCATCTGACTCTGTGTGACTATTTAATTTCCTGTAGTCCACATAGAACCTGGTGCTGCCATTCTTCTTTGGCACCAGCACCACTGAGTAGGCCCAGGGACTGTTGGACTCTTGAATTACCCCTAGTTCCAACATTTCCTGTATCTCTTCCCTCAGAGTCTGTTTGACTCTCTCAGGCACCCTATAAGGGGCCTGCCTAATAGGCCTTTGGGTCCTGTACCCACTTGGTGCTGCACCAGGTGGGTGCACCCTGGTTTCCCAGTGACCATGTCCCCAAACTCCTGTAACACTGCTCGGATTTCTCGAACCTGGGTAAAAGATAGCTGCTGGGACATTGCTATCCCTTCCACTGAGGTGTCAGCCTGTGCCTCACTGAGGAGATCAGTCTCCAGATCTCCCTCATACTCTCCTGCAATCCACTGCAAATACCCAGCACAATGGCCTCCCGATCATGGTAAAGTTTCATCTGTTAACATGATACAATTTGTGCTCCTGCCTCTTGCCTAGCAATTCTACCATGTAGGTAACATCACTTACCTTTTTTACCACCTTCTAGAGTCTCTACCAAGCTGCTTGCAGCTGGTTGTGTCTGACAGGAATGAGCACCATTACCTGCTGCCCTATAACATACCCTCTCTAGCTCAAGCATTCCTGTAATACCATACCTTTTTCTACTGTTGGGTTTCTGCCAATTTCTCCTGGGCCAAGTCCATGAGTTCCCTGAACCTTGTCCTGACATTTAGGACGTATGCCACAACAGACTCCTTGTGAAAATCACACTCACCTTCCCACTCATCTCAAATTAAATCTAGAGGCCCCCGCACCCTACGCCCATACAACAACTCAAAGGGTGAAAATAACGTGGATTCCTGGAGACCCTCTCTGTAAGCAAACAGCAGATGGGGCAAATATTTGTCCCACTCCCTCTTAAACTGGTCTGCAAATGCCCATAGCATGGGCTTGATTGTAGAGTTTAACCTCTCAACAAGACCATTAGTCTGGAGATGGTAGGGGTGGTCTTCAGGTGCTTCACCCCACAGTACTTCCGCAGACAAGCCAGCAAGTCTGACATTAAATTGGCACCTCTGACAGTCAGTATTTCTTTTGGGAAACCTACCCTGCTGAAAATCTCTAACAAAGCATTTGCCACCTTTTCTGCTTCAATGGAGGACAAAGCCACTGCCTCAGGGTATCTTGTAGCATAGTCTACTACCACTAGGATATACTTTTTTCCCTGTGGAACTTGAGGTACTCAGAGGCCCCACAATGTCCATAGCTACCCTCTGAAATGTCTCCTCAATCACAAGCAAAGGCATCAAATGAGCTTTCACCTTGTCTCCTGCCTTACCTACCATTTGGCACTGCTTACAGGTCCTGCAGTACCCTGTTACATCTCTGGATATTCCAGGCCAACAAAGTTCTGCATAATACATCTCTTGGTATGTTTTATGCCCGTATGACCTGCAAAGGGAATGTCATGGGCTATGGCTAGAAACACCAGATGGTAGGCTCTAGGCACTACCAACTGCTGCATTCTGTCACCTTCTAGCCCTCCCTCAGGGGTCCACTCTCTATAAAGTAACCCTTTGTCCCAATATACAGATCCCCCCTTCCCTTGAGAATCAGGTACCTCACTAGCTACCTGCCTCAGGCCTTGCAAGGTAGGGTCTGAGAGCTGAGCCTGTCTCAACTCTCTCTTTGTAACACTTTGCAGCTCTCCTTTCACAGGAAATCTGGCATCCTCTGACAGTGGTGCCTCACTGTCAGCCTTGGAGTCACTCTGTCCAAGGGACCATCAGTACTCACAAGCAGCTGTGGCTCACCTTCAGTCTCAATTCTACAGGGTAGCTCTCTCTCTCTGAAGTAACAACCTTACCAGTCCTGGCTGTAAGTGTGCAATCTGTCTGGGTTTCCCCCAGGCTACCAGACCCACATGCTTTTCTCCAAGCCTGACTGTGTGTAACTGCATTAACACATGGTACTGCCTCATCCAAATCCTTCATTATCAGGACATCTGCTGGATGGTAGTTTGGTACGCTTGTTGTCTCAAGACAACCTACTGTTCACATTTTGTCTTTCCCACTTACTGGCTCTCTCACCTTTTGTTCCCCACCTTGCCTCCGTGGACATCTATATGCCACATGGCCCTACTGGTTGCATTCAAAACATTTAACCCTAAGTCTTAGATGTGTACCTGGACTAGTGGCTTCCCCTTCTACTGGCAGATTCTGTTGGGGCTGTCTGAGCTGCCCACCATGGGTTCCCTAAGACCCATGAGCAGCACTGAGTGTCCCTTTCCTGTGCAGTGATGCCCTGACTGCTAGGTATAGGTCTCCCTTCTTCCCCAACTCATCTGAATTAGCACACTGTCTATAAGATAACAAGATCCGCATGTCCTCAAGCAAAGTCCTAAAGGCTTGTTCCCTCACCAAAAGGTCTGCCAGCCCTTCAAAAGTGGTGACCTGACATCCACTCAACCACCTATGAAAATAAGTGCTCAGTTCAGCAACATATTCACACACACTTTCATCTGCCTTGCATCTATGCTCACAAAACTTGTTTCCTATAAGTTTCAGGTGTTAGCTTAAAAAATTCTAACAAACAATTCTTTACAGCATTATAGTTAAAACAGTCAATGTCAGATACTTTGGAAAGTACATTTACAACTTTACCATGGAGTAAGGGTAGTCAGAAACCATACTCAGAGCTTCTGGTCAACATCATACTGTTTACATACCCTCTCAAACATATGAATGAAACTATCAAAATTATCTCCCTTTGTAAACTGTAGAAGAAATGTACTGACCTTTCGTGCTTCTGGGGTCCAGTTACTCCCATCCCCATTACCTCCATGACTCTGGCGAATAGTCAGCATCTCCTTTTTATGTTGCCCCTGCCTATCCTTCTCCACAGCTTCCATTTCTAAATGCCTGGCCTCCAACTCAAGTCTCATTAGCTCCAGATGGATTTTTAAGTCCTCTGCAGAAAGGTTGAGCTGTCCATTCTCTGAGTGTTGTACATCTCTACAGCCAGTCTGACCATCCTCCTGATTGCTGTTTTCTGATGCAGCTGTGACCAAAGCTGCAGTCGTGTCTGCCTTAGTCAGGTTTCCATGCACCAGTCCCTTAGCCTGGCATATCTCAGCCAACTGGCTCCTTGTCAGCTTGCCATACTCCTCTGGTGACATGCTTGCCTGCTCTCCCTGACTAACTAAGTTAACAAAAGAAATAAAACAATTGTGATCTGAACTCTGAATATTCACTGCATGGTTGATTTAGAGTACAAAACCACCTTCAGTGATCACAGTACACAAGCTACTGGAATTCACTATCCACACCACCACAAGCCAATTAGTATGTGATGTGGTTAACTCACCACTATCAAACAATTAATGTCTGATGTGGATATCCCATCACTGCCAAACAATTAATATGTGACATCTGTGCACTGGCCCAGTAATCAAGGAGCCTCAATCCTCACCACTAGCACCAGTGAGGGGGTATGCATACTGGGAAGGATAACAAGTATACACACAGTAAAGTACAATCAAGCCAAAACCTCCAGCACCCACTCTGTCCAACCAGTGCTTTGGGTCCCTGACCAAGTAGCTGACACACAATAAGAAGCACTGAAATAAAGTCCAAAGGAATCCAAGCAACGAAAAGTTGAGTTAGAAAAAACCTTTTATAAACAACAAAGCTTTCAGGTTAAAAAAACCCTTTTTCAATGTTTCACAAACAGTATATTTAAAACGCCCCTATATATACATAACACATGAATTAAATGATCATATGACCTACAGCCATCATCACATGATCAAAACCAATGCATAAACACATAAAAAATACATTGAAAAAACACTAGAAAAAACACTTGAAAGGACATATAAGTATTTGGCCAACAATAAAACTAATGTCAATATTTATCTGTTCATTATCTAGTGAATGACATGTTCAAAACTATTAAAAAGATTATTTATATATACAATATAATGTAATGTAATATACAATATAGTATGTAGACATTATAAAATCAACTTAATCTAGTTTGTTGAATTTTATTTAAAACTGGCTTTAGAGACACTGCACTATTCAAGCCTGGATAGTTATCTGCTAATAATCTAACTATCCACTCATACTCCCTGAGGTCCAATAAATTAGACAAATCACCTCCTCTAGGTGAAGCTATAATGTGGTCTAGAACTTGAAAACTAAATTGATGTTCACTACCCAAATAGCGCATTATTTTCATTTAAATGTCTAATGTTAGATTTATGCTCAGTTATACGTTCTTTTAGCTTTCTAGTGGTTTTACCCACATAGAAAGCTGAGCATATCTTACATGTTGCCAGATAAACCACATAACTCGATGTGCAAGTGGCATAGCCATTAAAAACATATTCTTTCCCTGTTGTTGGGTGTTTGAACGTGTCTGTATAAGTCATATCACTATTTTTAAAAATATCATTACAACAGTTGCAATTATAGCACGGATATGTACCCTGCTTCATGCTGATTTTTGCACATTCTTTTATATTTTTAAAATCTTTATAAGCACAAACTCTTCAGCGTCCTCATATTTTTATAACAAAAGTAGGGTCTATCACCAACTATTGATTTTATATCATCATCTGCTAACAATGTTTTCCAATATTTAAATAATATTCTATTTATATATTGAGTTGTATGTAGTAATAAATCTTAATTTTTGTATAGTAGGTTTAGTCACTTCAATATATTTCCTACATCATGTGTCTTATTAAAATGGGTTCATACATCCAAGTCCAGGGAATATCCACTATTCTTGAATTCTTCAAACACTTCATCCAGTTGTTTTATAAACTTATCATGTTGGGAATTAAGTCTACTAACTCTGGCCATTTGGGCCTTGACAATTGCATGCATGCTATTTGCATGCAAATATCTACCAGATGCCACATCTTTTTTATAGATTGATGTATTAATCTCTTTGTTATTTATCTTAAGTTCTACATCCAGAAAATGAATACAAGTATCTGATATTTCCGCTGTAAACTTCAAATAATCAGTGGTGTTATTTAGTGAAGAAACATAATCTAACAGGTCCACTACACTTCCTTTCCAAAGCAAAAAACAGTCATCCACGAATCTCTGATAGAATAATATGCTGTTATTTACAAAATGTTCACCATTACCTATGTGCTCCTTCTCCCACTGATAAAGAACAAGGTTGGCATATAATTTACTTAATAAGGCGTGCCCATTGCTACGCCCGTTTGTTGTAAATATATATTATTATCAAATAGGAATATATTATTTCTCAGCACTAGGTCCAATAGCATACATATATTTTCTACATATCTACCTGTTCCCTCTTGGGTTTCTATCAGAAAACTTCTAATGGAATCTATCCCAATATCATGTGGAATGACTGTAAACAATGAATTAATATCCATGACCACCATGTAGATGTCATTAAAATTATTCATTGTTGCTTTCAAATCTAGATAACATAATTTTAATTTTTCTAAGAAATCTATAGTGTCCTTAAGTACTGTTTTACACTTAGATAATAATGGTTGCAGCTGCTTCTGCAAATATAAAGATATTGGCTCGGTGATCCAGCCTTTACCGGATACTATCGGCCTCATTGGTGGTTTATCTAAGGATTTATGTACCTTAGGTACACCATACAATTGCGGAATTATTGGACATGACACTGTGAAGAAGTGAAATAGATCAAGAGTTATATCATTTGACAATTGCAACTCGTAAATACACATGTTCACATAGGCTATATGCTTTTTAACATCTAAATTTGTTATATGCTTGAATGCTAGATAAACCACCAATGAGGCCGATAGTATCCGGTAGAGGGAACAGGTAGATATGTAGAAAATATATGTATGCTATTGGACCTAGTGCTGAGAAATAATATATTCCTATTTGATAATAATATATATTTACAACAAACGTATGCAATAATGGGCACGCCCGTGGCAAATACATATGCCAACCTTGTTCTTTATCAGTGGGAGAAGGAGCACATAGGTAATGGTGAACATTTTGTAAATAACAGCATATTATTCTATCAGAGATTCGTGGATGACTGTTTTTTGCTTTGGAAAGGAAGTGTAGTGGACCTGTTAGATTATGTTTCTTCACTAAATAACACCACTGATTATCTGAAGTTTACAGCGGAAATATCAGATACATGTATTCATTTTCTGGATGTAGAACTTAAGATAAATAACAAAGAGATTAATACATCAATCTATAAAAAAGATGTGGCATCTGGTAGATATTTGCATGCAAATAGCATGCATGCACCCCATGTCTTCAAGGGTATTGTCAAGGCCCAAATGGCCAGAGTTAGTAGACTTAATTCCCAACATGATAAGTTCATAAAACAACTGGATGAAGTGTTTGAAGAATTCAAGAATAGTGGATATTCCTTGGACTTATTAGAAAATATAAAAGAACACATAATGTCCAACAGACAAGGGATGTATGAACCCATTTTAATAAGACACATGATGTAGGAAATTATATTGGATATACAAAAAACTATTATAAAAAATTTAAGATTTACTACATACAAACCAATGCAATATAAATATTATTTAAATAATATTATTTAAATATTGGAATTGTTAGCAGATGATGAATCAAAAGGTGATAGTGGTGTACTACCCCTTTTGTTAAAAATAATATGACGCTGAAGAAGAGTTTTTGGCTATATAAAGATTAAAAAATATAAAAGAATGTGCAAAATCAGCATGAAGCAGGGTACATATCCGCTATAATTGCAACTGTTGTAATGATATTTTTAAAATAGTGATATGACTTATACAGACGCTCAAAACACCCAACAACAGGAAAGAATATGTTTATGGCTATGCCACTTTTGCACACGAAAGTTATGTGGTTTATCTGGCAACATGTAAGATATGCTCAGCTTTCAGCTAAAAGAACGATATATAACTGAAAATAATCAATTAGACATTTAATTAAAAAAAAAAATGCGCTTTAAGCACAGCATTGCTAAGGGGGTGTGACATCAAATTAGTTTTTAAGTTCTAGACCACATGTACCAGAAAAGCTAAAGAAACGGAACTGAGCATAAATAATCTAACATTAGACATTTAAAAAAAAAAAAATGCGCCATTTTGCATACGTCTCTAAGGTAGTGAACATCAATTTAGTTTTCAAGTTCTAGACCACATTATAGCTTCACCTAGAGGAGGTGATTTGTCTAATATTGGACCCTCAGGGAGTATGAGTGGATAGTTAGATTATTAGCAGATAACTATCCAGGCTTGAATAGTGTCTCTAAAGCCAGTTTTAAATAAAATTCAACAAACTAGATTAAGTTGATTTTATAATGTCTATATACTATATTATATTATATTGTATTATATTGTATATATAAACAACTTTTATAATAGTTTTGGATATGTCACTTACTAGATAATGAATAGGCAAATGTTGACATTAGTTTTATGTTGGCCAATACTTATATGTCCTTTCAAGTGTTTTTTCTAGTGTTTTTTCAATGTATTTTTTATGTGTTTATGCATTGGTTTTGATCATGTGATGATGGCTGTAGGTCATATGATCATTTAATTCATGTGTTATGTATATATAGGGGCGTTTTAAATATACTGTTTGTGAAACATTGAAAAAGGGTTTTTTTAACCTGAAAGCTTTGTTGTTTATAAAAGGTTTTTTCTAACTCAAGTAGCTGACACACACACTTTGAGATATGAGTTATATACAAACATACAAACACTCCTGGGGAAGGCTGACACAGGTTCGCCAGCTATGCCCCCTTCTCTCCAGACTATAAGGTAGAAATCACTGCCACCAGCCACTATTATCAGCTACTATAAGGCCCTTCCCAACGGGTGACCAATTTCACTGTGTAATATTACTGTTATTCAAATAGTAAGTGTGCTGAATAGCAAGACTGCTGGAGTGGCTTGGACAGTATCATCAAATACATGCAATGTACTCTAAGATCTTAAATTAGCTTTACACAAAACAGCCACAGTTGAAAGGTTTAAAAATATTTAATAATAAATAATAAAAACATAAGACAATCTCATCAATTCAACACAGTGCTAATCAAGAGTTCAGAAATCACAGGAAATGCTTTAAAATAATCTTCTTCTTCTTCTTTCGGCTTTTTCCCGGTTAGGGGTCGCCACAGCGGATCGCCTTGTCCGCACATTGAATGGCAGAGGAGTTTTACAGTGTCGAGTTGCCAGCCCGGCGCCCAACCTTCCACAGAAGGCACACTCACACCTAGGGCCAATTTAGAGTGTCCAATCCACCTGCAGCATGTCTTTGGGATGTGGGAGGAAACCGGAGCACCCGGAGGAAACCCACGCGACCACAGGGAGGACATGCAGACTCCGCACAGAAGGCACCCCAGCCGAGGATCGAACCGGGGAACCTCTTGCTGTGAGGCGGCAATGCTAACCACTGCACCACCGTGGCCGCCCGAAATGCTTTAAAATAATACTATAGAATAATCTGACATAAATATAGAAAAGAGCTAGACTAATGTGGCTATTTCTATCTCTAAGGGAAATCACTGTTCCAAATACATATCTTACTTATACAGCAATTGCAGAGTGCTGGTGAGTTGATGTGTTTAGGTTCAGACAAAATCCAAAATGCTTTTAATCTTTCTCTCTGAGAAAGTCTTAAACTGATAACACAGTACTGCTAAGTAATTACACATTGCATCATTCTTGATACTTCTCTGGTTCCCAGGCTAACAGAAACTCAAAATTTACATTTCCTAGTAAGCTGCACCTGGCCAGGAAGCCACAGCAATAAAATACATTATACATGCAAAACCTTAGTAATTATCTCTTAAGTCAAGATAACAGAAATAATTTCCTGGCCCAGACATCATGTCACCAAGCTTGAGATCAAACAGTTATACAATGCTTGACTTATCAGCTTTCTTCCAACAGAGTGCACTGTGGTTACATTTTTGAAGGTCAGTGCAACATAGTTTATATCGTAACACATAGTTCTCTTTACATTTGTAAACCAAGTCTGTGGATTATATTAATATTTACAAATGGCATAGAAGTATCTACAAAATTCTATATACCTAGGCTAGCAGCCTTCACACTGCACAAATCTATACTGAAGATGACAGTGAGTTAAAATTTGTTATATGTTTCCCATTGGGATGGCATTGAGGAAAAGAAAGTTGTGAACATGATCTTAGCTGCTCCTAAGAAGTAGCCCAGGGAATTTGATGTTCTTTTACAGAAGAAAGATCAGTTTAGGGATAGGTAGTTAGTGTTATCTCAAGGGAGCAGCAGTAAAAAGCAAACACTCATTGTTACAGCCCTGTTGTACAGTTTTTGTAGAGTGGAAGAAGAGACTGTTAGAAGAATGAATGAATGACCGTATGTGATGTCAAAGTCAGGAGTGCAGAATATACATATATATATATATATATATATATATATATATATATATATATATATATATATATATATATATACATACATACACACACACACACACACACACACACACACACACACACACACACACACACACATATAGTTTTATATATATATATATACATGAAACTGGCTTGCCTCCAGCTATCTTTTGCTGCTTGAATTACTCTATTCAATTTTATCCCATTTGGTGTTACATTAGCATTACACATCCCATGGTTGCTAATTATACATAACTGGGATCATACTATAGATAATCTGAGGGCACATGCAGATGGGATAAAGTATTTAGGAGCTGCCTCTGTCCATCGGTTGTACAAGATGTCATCCTGTGGAAAAGTTGGTAAATTTTCTGTTTCCCATCCATAGATCCAAGTTGTGTTTGAATATGTGCAGGAATGAGCTTTATTTTATGTGGTGGGGAGTCTGTTCCAGAGCAGCTGTTTTCTCTGTGAGATATACCTGTCTCTCCAACCATTCTGCTGATGTTGCAGAAGAGGTTTAGATCCCTTGACCAAGTACTTCTGATGTCATGTGACTTGCTGAAGTGCAGTAAATCCATCAGTATTGGATGAGAGGATGCCTTGTATGCCAGATACAGATCATCTCTTAACAGTTTGTAGGACACAGACTATAGTGAAAGAGTTTGTCCATGTAGGGTATATTGTTTAGGCCTTGTATCCTTTTAGTAAGATATCTCAGTAGGTGTTCCCATTTTTGCATGCATGTGGACAGATACATGCCAAAGGGAGCATTATACTCAATGATTAGCCTAATGAGGACTGAGTAAAGGGGATAATAGCATCCTTAGATCTGGACACAATCCCTTTCTTTATAATCTGTGCAATACAGAAGGACTTTCGTACAACAATGGACAGATGTTGGTCAAAAATTAGGTCACTGTCTGCATAAGTTCCCAAATCCCGAACAACTGAATCAACTGCAAGTGGTATATTGTCAATATGGAAGATCCACTGGGTAGATGACTTCCAAAGGATATGATAATGTATTTTTTGACTTCCAAAGGATATGATAATGTATTTTTGGCATTTAGCTTCAGTCAAGTATTTTGGTGATAGTTAATTATTTAGGACAAACCTTCCCGAAGGATAGCTTTGTGGATTCAGTGACTGCTTTTAGCTTGCAGTCATCTATGAACTTAGTCAGCCAGAGCCATTTGGTATTGACTTTTCCATCAGAGAAGAAGATTTCAAACAGGAGAGGTACCAGTACAGAACCCTGGGTACTCCACTTGTAAATGGTCTCTTGATGGAGGTAATGTCCCTTATTTGATTTCCTGTGTTCTATTTGTGAGCCAGTTGGCAATCTAGTGGGTATCATGAGAATCCATTTAAACAATCTCATGCCACAAAGCAGAGTTTATGAAAACTGACTGATGTCACTTAACCAGGCGGTATTGATGGCTCACTTCTGAAAAGGGCTACTTATACCTAATGGGTTAACCTATCTGCCATGTGAAAAAGGTAATATATATGTTTCACTGGTGGCCATTAACAACAACAGCCATTGCTCTTTAAAGTTCCACCAGCAGTAAAAGGTTTAGTGAAATGATCTCAAACATCTCTGTTACTTGAAGCCAACATTCCTTTTTTTAAGGACAGTGATTAGTCAGATTATAACTTTTATGTAACCACATATACCAACCTTGACAGTCCACAGTACTTCACACATATATAACATACATATGTGTATGGTAGGTTGTAGGCATACAAATGGTAGAAATTTCTCCTGCTGCAAAGAATTGTTGTGTAAAATCTTACCATAACTGTAGATGTCCTTCTTTTTCTTAGTGTTGGATTCTCCACTTCAGATGACCCGAACATCAGCTCCTATACAAATGCTTAAGCCTGTTTGCTGTTGGTATGTGGGATGTCACACACAGGGCCATAAACCAGGAGCCTTAAGTGTGACGTCTGCACACAAAATCCTCAGAACTGACTGTCCAGTCAGACAGTGGACAAGGTAGAGCCAAATGTCCTGCAGACCACTGAAATGCCATAGACTGCCCAGTGAGACCATAGTCTAGGAGGTGCCCTAGGGTGCCCCGTAGACAGGTGAAAGGAATGCAGGGGGATGGTGGGAAGGAAGGAATAATGCAACATGGAAGAGAAGGACATTGATGGTTATGATAAGATTTTATACAACTATTCTATATCTTTCTATCCCCATGTTGCAGTATTCTTACTGTGGGAGAGTACCACGGTTAGGAAGGAGGAAGGGTGGAGGTAGAGGTAGCTGAATCCAGAAATCCCTCCAGGACTGCCCCAGCAAAACCTGCTCTGGCTCTGGAGATAGGGTCCAATTTGTAGTGTCTGGTAAAGGTGTGTATTAGTGCACCAGGTGGCTGCCTCCAGAAAGAAGGCTGTGTCCAGGCCTTTGAAGAAGGCTTTGAAGGATGCTATGGCCCTAGTGGAGTGTGCTCTTACCCCCTGATGTAAGCTCTTGCCATTGTAGGTGTAGCAGAAGCAGATATTTTTCCTGATCCAACAGGAGATAGTATGTTTGGAGACTGCCTTGCCCAGGGCCCTGGGATGAAAGGATACAAACTTTTATTAGATTTCCTTATGGACTTAGTTTTGTCCAAATAAAATCGTAGCTGTCTGTGCACATCCAGGGAATTGGTGGGAGAGGAAAAGAAGGGGGGGGCAGGTGGATGGACTGATTTAATGATAGCGCTTTGACCACTTTGGGCATGAAAGAAGGGTTGATGCACAGGGTCATCCTGTCTTTGTGAAAGATAGTGTAAGGGGGACAAGCCATGAGTGCCTATAACTCTGATACCCTTCTAACTGAGGTGAGAGCTACCAGAAGGATTGTTTTCCATGTGTACATTTAAAGTGTTGAAGAACTGGCTGGCTCAAAAGGGGCCAGTGTGAGTTTTTCTAGGATAAAGTTTAGGTCCCAAGGTGGTGGAACGGGCTTCCTTGGTGGCCTGATAGGCAAGACCCCTTTTGGGAGCAATTTAACATCTATCCTGGAGAGTAATGGAGGGTCTAAGGGTAAGCAGGCACAGACTGCAGACAGTTACACTTTCAATGAAGAGTATGAAAGGCCTGCATTGATAAATTCACACACATAAGCTAAGACTAGAGGGATATCCACTAGAAAGGGATCTCTATGTCTTTGGAGACACCATTTGGAGAATCTTTCCCATTTTAAAATGTAGGGTCTCCTTGTGTTAGGTTTCCTGGCCTCCTTCAGGACCAAAAGCACATCCTCAGAGTAGTGGTGTCTGAAGGGTATTAAAATGTTATCACCCAGAGTGTTAGATATAGCATTTCCAGGTGAGGGTGGATGAGTGTTCCCTTCTGCTGTGTGAGTAGGTCCTCCTTGTGGGGTAACTTGTGAATACTCTTGAAGGTGGATAGTAGAAGGGGGAACCAATGCTGCCTTGGCCAACAGGGAGTCACCAGCAAGATTTTTGACATGTCCCTTCTGATCTTCAGAAAGACCTTTTGAATGAGAGGGAAGGGTGGAAAGGCATACAGAAGGCATCCACTCTCTCCAAGCTAGTGGGGAGTGGTCCTTGGTACAAAATTATTTCAGTTGTCTTTTCTGGTGGGAGGCAAACAAATCTATTTGAGTTGTGCCCCACTGGTGGCCAATGTCTAGAAAGACTTCTCTGTTTAACAGCCACTCGTGATGCAGAGAGGATGATCTGCTGAGAGAATCTGCCTGGTGGTTGTCCCGGGATGGTATGTAGGCTGTCTGCAGTGATAAGTTGTTTTGGGAGGCTAGGTCCCAAATCTGGATTGCTGCCTGTAGAAGATATAGGACTTGGTCCCCCCATGTTTGTTGATGTACCACATGACTGTGGTGTTGTCTGTGAAGATTGGAAGGGGACCTGGCTGAAGGATGGGAAGAAAGGTTTTCAGTGCCAAAAGGATTGCATTAATTTCTCTGACATTGATGTGTTTTTTTCTAGAGGGGTGACTGCCAGAGTTCTTGCACCTTGATGCGTTTTGTGTGTATGTACTGAGCTGGTGTGGGAAGGTGAAGGGGAAGTCCTGGGTTCATTTGAACTTGTTGGATTCACCACCTGTAGGCAGGGTTGGAAGGGAATTTGGAATTCCAGAGGGTGGTTGTGTTGAGATCACACATTCTTTAGATGCCATTGTAGTTTTCTCATGTGCCTCCTGGCTAATGATAGCATAGGAATGGTGGCTGTCATAAGGCTCAGAAGTCGCAGCAATTGTCTTGCTGATAGTTGGTGGACCTGGAGCAGATCCTGGAAGTGGTCTGTTAGGGAAAGCACTTTGTCCTGAGGAAGGAATGCCTTCATCAGGTCTGTCCAGATCCTGCAGCCCAGAAAGATTTTGTCCTGCTGTGGTGTTATGGATGATTTGGGGAGATTGAGGGTGAACCCCAGACCCTGTATCAGAGACATGGCAAACTGCAGATTTTTTTTAGGGTGACTTCTTTTTCTGCAAGAATGAGAATATCATATAGGTAGGGGTAGATCTGAATGCCCTTGGTTCTGCAGTAGGCTATGGCTGGAGCAAGGCATTTGGTGAAGACCCTGGGTGTAGTGGATAAACCAAAGGGCAAGGCAGTAAATTGAAAGTGAGAACAGGGCCCAGTGAAATGCAAGTACTTGCTGTGAGAGGGTTTTATAGGGATGTGGAGGTAGGCCTCCTTCAGGTCTAGAGTGACCATGAATGCCTTTGCTGGAAATAGTGGAATTAGGGTTTGGAGGGATAGCATTCTGAAGGATAGGACTTTTAGGAAGAGATTTAGAAAGGACAAATCCAGGACTGGCCTTCATGGCCCATCCTTTATTGGTACTAGAAATAGCCTTGGGTAAAAGCCTTTTCGTTCTTGTCCTGGGGGACAGGTTCTATGGTTCCATGGGTCAGTAGATCTTGTATAATGTCTGAAATAAGGTGAAGTTGTTTTTTGGGTGGGAATGGGATCCCCGAGAGGGGGTCCTTTCTTTCTAAGAAAGAAAGTATTCCTCTTCTACTATTGCCAGGACCCATCGATCTGAAGTAATTGTTCTCCAGAGGGGCAGGCAGTGGGACAGATGGGCTGACAGGGGGAAATGGGCAAGGCAGTCATGCATTATTGGTGCCATTTCTGTCATGAAAGGGCTGTCTGGGGGTAGGTAGAGAAGAGGCTGATCTGGTAGAGGTTGGCTTCCTGGTTCTTCTCCTATGCCTGGAAGAAGAAGGGGTAGCAGTGGAGGGGGTTCTTCTGACATAGGTGGTCTAAGCTGGATAGTTTCTGTAGTATTTAGGTACAAGGGTTACTAGAAGGTGCTTAATGTCTTGAAGCTCCTTGCTTTTCTCCTGAAGATTCTTAAACAGTTTAGCAGACTGCTTCCCAAACAGGAGGTTGTGGTCTAGTGGAGCATCAAGAATTTTGGATTTAAAATCCTCAGGCAGGGGTTGAAGTCAAAGCCATGAATATCTGCAGAGCACTGAGGCAGATGCAGCAGATCTAGCAGAAGCCTCTGCTGCATCATAACTGCATCTGATTGAGTGTCTGGCCACCTGGGATGCCAGGGACAGTTTTGATGTTACCTTAGTCTTGGTAGGAGAGTCAGGCAGGGAGGATAGGAGTGGAGATGCTTGAGATACCATGTCCAAGGCATACTTGACCGTATGGGTTTGGTAATTAATAGCTCTGAAGGCTAAGGTGGAGGTGGTGTAAACTTTCTTCCTTAGCCTGTCCATGTTTTTGCTGTCCTTGTCAGTGGGTAGAAGGGATGAGGATGGAATCAGTCTTGACTGCTTGTCTGGGGCTACAGCAATCACTGTAGGGTCTGCCAAGGGGGGCTTCACAAGAAATTTGTGATCATCAGGTACCTTGTAGAAATGATCAGATCTCTTATGAGCAGGTGGCTGAGAATCAGGATTTTTAGATGCTGATGTAAATGCATCCAAACGGAAAGTGACAGGTGTAGAAAATTATTGCAAAATGTGGTCAGGTAATATACTCCAGTATTCAAGGAAACATTAGTAAATTTTTTGATTATGTTTTATTGTAGGGTGCACAGCACTCCTTTGAGTGACTGATATCAAGAGCATACAATATATGTATTGCTCACATCAGCAAAAGCAATGTGTTTCAGTAAATAAACCATGTCCTTACTGTTTACCATACTTCTTCGAGGTGAGCACTTTAGTACTTCATACAACTACTGACTCACTTTTGGATGACCTGCTTACATAAGCTTCCCCTATGAGGGGAAAGGAATGGAATGCACTGAGGATCAGAATCACTGAACTGCATTCATCGAATATAGTGGTCAAATCTTTTTAAGTGGTTTTTGCTGGAGGTGGGCAAACCCCCCTCAAACTTATATATACCAACACCACAATTACACCAACTCAAAGAAGGGTGCAATTCCCCTGAAAAGGTCATCAGTGCTAGAAGAACTCACTGACAGTGACTTCCTATAGAGAAACTTGGATCATCTTTGGATTGAACCTCAAGCAACTGAAGCTTAAGAGTCCAGTCTTCATCCACCCATTGGTTACCCCATACATAAATCATGTCTCTGCGGTGCAAATATAAATGCAGAATACAACTAAACAGTCCAGGCCTTTCAGTAGCACTTATAAGCAGGTGTAGCCTGCAGTAATTTTCATCAACCATTTGCTTCTTTGTATCACTCGTGAGCTCAAAGAAGGTAAGCTGCTCTCACTTAATGTTTGAAGGTAAGCTGCTCTTACAATGTTTGAAGGTAAGCTGCTCTCACTTAATGTTTGACTTCTGTTGCATCTAAACAGACCTTCATAACACAGTATCATTCACAGTACATTTTCAGTTAAACAGACAAGTAATTTATTGTTGATTTAGAGACAATTGCTAGTCTGTTATTCATCACATAAACTGATTAACTGCTATGATTTTATTCATCACAATCTGATAGGTGGTATATTCTATTCATTAAACTATAAGTCACTCTGCTACTATAATTGGATTCTGTTTTACCTGACAATACTCAATGAATTTACTTATCTATAACTGTATAATATATTAATTGCTAATATGTATTTAGCTATTCACTGATGCTGTTTAACTAATATCTGCGGATATCTGTTCGTAGGTTCATAGGTGTATACTAGGCTAATGACCACTGGGGCCTTTATAAGTCTAGCCATGCATCCCAAATGTCTGGCAAATTCTGATACCCTTGATAAGTGTAAGCAGGGTCTTGGGAGATTAAACATTTATAAGCAGGGGCCTGGGAGGTGAAAGATTTACAAGCTGCCTATGCCCATTAGACACATAGGTGCCAAACCAGGGATGAATTATTTCCTGTTCCCCATCCAACTGTCCAAGCTACATTTGAATTTGGTTAGGGAGGAACTCTGCTTCACATGGATGGGGAGCCCGTTCCAGAGAAGGGGTAGTCTCTGGGATACCTGTCTCTCCAGCAGGTCCTATTTATATCACAGGCAAGGTTTAAGTCTTTGCAATGGATGATTCCAGTGCTGTTTGTTTTGCGGATATGCAAGAGGTCCATCAGGGTGCGGTCCAACAATGCCTTGTATGTCAGGTATCAGCCTCCCCTCAACAGCCTGTAGAAAACAGAATACAGGGATAGGGCTTTGGGGCAGTCTGCGCAGGACATGTTACTTATAACTTAATTTCTTTTTGTGAGGATCCTCTATGGACATTCCAGCTGTTCGATATGCCTGGTTAGGTACATTCTAAAGGGAGCATTATACTCAATGATAGGCCTGATGAATGCTGAATACAGTAAAACAATGACCTCCTTGGACCTAGATGCCATGCCTTTGTTTATAAGTTGCACAACTTATCATGATTTCCTCACTACTGTAGTTATGTGATGGTCAAAGGCTAGAATACTACTGAGGAAAAATCTCCACGTCCCTGTCTATTGGGTCAAATCTTAGGGGTGTGTTGTCAATATGATAGTTACCTGGTGTAGATGACTTCTCAAAGGATACTGTTACATATTTTTTGGCATTCAGTTTTAGTCCATAGCTCTGACAAGTTATTAGTCTGTGTCAGCCCTTCCTGGAGAATATTAATGTCAGTGGAGGATTCCATAGCTGCTCCTAATTTGCAATCACCTGCAAATTTGTTTATCTAGAGGCCCTTGATGTTGGTCTTGACTTCAGAGAAGTAGAAGTTGAAAAAGAGCAGTTCCAGGACCGATCCCAGAGGGACTCCACTTGTAACTGGCCTCTTTGTAGAGGCGGACTCCCCAATTCTATCTTCTTGGGTCCTGACTGTGAGTCAGTTGGCTACCCACTGGGTAACATAAGGGTTTGTACCTAACCTCTTCTGTTTGTCAATAATGCCTGAGTGAGGTGTTGTGTCAAACACCTTGGCCAGGTCAAGGTAGGCAGTGTGAACCATTTTGCCCTTGTCCATTGCTTTAGTGACCTTCTCAAATAAGTCTAGGTTGAGTAGGCATGACCTGCTCTTGATTAAACCAAACTGGGCTGAACCTAGTGTCTGGAGGTTTTCTGTCTCATTATTGACCTTTTTCTTGATAATTCTTTCCATGGCTTTGCATATAAGACTATTGACAGTTATAGGTCTGTAGTTTCTGGGGTCTATACATGGCCCACCTTGGTGCAGAGGGATGGAAGTCATCTCTTCTCCATTCGTGAGGCACGCAGCCTGCTTGGTGGCTATGGTTAAAAAGCTCTGCACACAATTGTGTATTGCTTTTGAGGTTGCCAACACAGCTAAAGAATAGTTTGTGGTTGTTCTTTGTCTAGGAGGCCACATTTACTTCAGCTTTGGCTTTGGTAGACTTTTTGTTTGTCCTCTGAATTGTTTGTTCAGTTGTTTGTTTATAGGTTCATAGGTTCATACTAGGCTATCTGCCATAGGGCATTTATAAGCCTAGCCAGAGTGTGTTTGGCTTTCGCCACCCATTTTAAATGAATTCTGCTATGCCCTTTTTCGAGGTTAGTATACTGTGCCTCTGTCTAACAGTGACACAGAAGTGATACCCGGGGTAAACCTACAATCTCCCATCCACTCATCAAGATTCCTCTTGAAGAGAGTCAATGAGGGACTCTGCCTAACCTGGACTGGGATTTTATTCCAGAGTGAAGGGAGCCTCTGGGTTATGAATCTGTCCCTCCAGCATGTCCTATTTATTTCAGTGCTGAGGTTCAAGTCTCTCGAGCGCATAGCTCGATGGGATTTGGATTTCCTGAGGTGCAGCATGTCCATTAATTCCAGGTTGGACATGGCTTTATACGTCAGGCACAGATCGCCTCTGAGCAGGCGGTATGTCACTGAGTAGAGCTGGAGTTTCTTTAGTTTGATGAGAGTGCTTTTATCCTGCTGGCTGCTACACCCCCTAATTTTTGTCATGACTTTCTTTCTTCTTTTATACTGCCGCTGATGCTGTGATTTTACCATGGTAGCTTTTTATTTCATGTATTTCTGTACTTATACCTGGTCGGTCCAGCTGCCTCTATGCAGTTATGAACATGTTTGTATAGGGTTTCTTGAACAGTTCCATATTGGCAGCAGTGTTCTAACGGTTTGTGGGGCTTGAAATTTTGTGAAATTATCACTTAATAGTAGGAAGTTTACCTTACAGTAGTTCCTGAACATTCCAGGGAAAGCTGGACTTCCGGGTATGATTTTTACTTCAGAAGAAACCATTTTGTGGTTTGACCTTACCAGACAGGATATTCATTACTCTAGGGGTGTGCAGCGTTCTCCCATATTAGAGAGGACCAGATCCAGTATGTTCATGCCTCTGGTCAGTGTACTGAAAATCTAGTCCAGGGATTTTTTGTTTACAAAATACAGGAATCTTAGGGCCTGCACATTTAGTGTCATATATGATTCCCAGTTAACAGTGGGTAATTAAAGTCACGCATGAATATGGTATTGGGTTGGATGGTGAGTGTTTCCAGTAAGCTTAAGTATATGTTACGGGTTTCCTGGGTCATAGATGGAGATCTATAGCACATGCTATAATGTGCTATGATTTTTTTCAGTTATTGTTGCCTTGGATGTAGTCCAGTCAATGGTTGAACAGAATCCATGGATAAATTTATCTAAACTAATTAGCAAATAAATAATGTATAGAGGCTGCAGGTTGCCCCTACTTTAAGAACCAGTTTGGGGTCTCTTTAGTATGCACTTCACTTTACACTAGAAAAGCTGAATTCACTGGGTTAAAAATGTGTGTAACAGAAAGGGTATGTCAATATTTGTCTTATTACAATGGGATTAAAAGAATTCCTTTCCTGCAATCAACAAGTGGGAAAGCTTTAAGTGAAATAGGAAATGCCATTAAGATTGTTGTTATCTACAGGCATGTAAATAAAAGGAAATAGTTGCACGAACAATAAAATTTTAAAGCAAAATTTTAAAGCAAAGTGGAATACTGAAGTGATTCAGCAGAACCGTGGTCTCATGAACTGAAAAATGATTGTTGCTTTTTGGTCCAGAAGTGCTGAGGTGAGACTATACTTAGGGTTACCACCTGTCCCACTTTGCGAGGGACAGTCCCTCTTTGGGCAGTTGTGCCTTGACAAAAAATTCTAAAAATGGCAAATGTCCTGAGATTTTAGGACAAAATTATTTCCGGTATGTTATGTAATAGTTGCATAAAACAGTTATTCTGTAGCTAAAATACCTAAATGTTATAAGAAACAGAATAAGCAACTAAAATGCTACAAGAATAAGCTTTTATTTAGGCAAAAAAGTTAAGTTATATCCTTTGTACTAACCATGGGTATGTGCCGGCCTGTAAAATCTGATGTTTGCACCAAAAATGTCCCACTTTGGCCATTTGAAAAGTTGGCAACCCTAACTATACTACAAAAAGTATGTTCTATAGAATACAACACTTTTTTGAATGCCATCATTATTGTAAGTGCAAATTCTGATTTCACAATAGTTTAAAACAGTAGACTCTTTCAGTCTAGCTCCATGTAATAAAGTAAACATTTAGTGTGCACTACATTCATTTTTATTTATTTTGGTCCCAGTGGTACTTTTGACAATCAGTTGCCCAGCACTCCTTCAGTTGCTCTGACCTCAAACCCTATTGCCACTTCTCCAGACTCCAGTTTTAGGGCTGCTGGTGGAGAAATAAGGGGAAGTGGAAAGTGGCTTTACTGCAGTATTATCCCCTGGAACAGGCCACCCGAAAGGTAGAACATAGAATGGGATAGATACATCCTGGGGGTGCAATAGTGTACATCCCAGCAGGTGCCATCTTTCTGCACACTACAAATGCTGACATTACATTTGTAAGGTTGGAAATATAATAAGGTATGTCCTCTGATGAGGTGCCTACCCTTGGCACAAGAGCAGCCTCTCTCTTCATCTATCCTGCTACATCCAATACAATGACTGCTCCCAGTCTCATCCTCTACTAGGGATTAATGATTGGTCTACCTTGTCAGCATAATCCCGCCCCAAGGATAGCCATGTCCATTCTCCTTGTGCTACCTACCACTCAAGCCACAAATCAAATTGCAGTCACCCGAGCTGTAGTCAGGGCTGTATCCCACTGTGCTACCAGCACAGGTTTGCACTGCATTCATTTGTAAATTAGTACCAACAACAAAATCTGTAAAAGTAATCATAGGTATTTACTCAATTCAGTCCTCACCTCCCACATATGCAATTACATAGCAGTTGCACTAATTCCACAGAATCATACAACCACTCCAGCTGGAAAACAGAAACCACTGAAGTGCATCACCACTTCATTTAACATTAAACATTCCTAATTCAAGGTGGAGATACGCAACAAAACTTCAGCTATATAACATAAAACAACTAATCTCTTGTCCAACATGAGAATACTGGTCATGTGATGTAATTTTAAAAAGTAGCAGATAAAAATTGCCAAAGCATAAGTACAAATGTGAATATAATCCTGCTTCTAAGATATCCTAAAACGTGACTTAAATGACATATTCTTGATAGACAGGTCACACCACTAGTCTCTGATATGATTGGACATGATGAACACATAAAAGAGATGGAGACGCTGGCATTGTCTATAAAGGCAGTCTTACATGCACTAAAGACATACCAATACTCTCGCAACATGAAGTGGAATCCATCATAGTGTCATTGCAAACAGCTCAAATAAGAAGTAGTAGAACATATATGCCTTTATTCCCTGCCAGTATGAACCTGTATTAGTAGAAGAACCTCTACAATGGCCATCAAAGAACATAAGCACAGCATATTTAATTGTGGTAGATATCTGTGTAGCCTGCACTTCTAGTTGAGATTATTACACCAGACTCCAATTAAATCTTAATGGGCTAGCACAGCTAATAGCCTACACTATACAGAAATAAATAATAATAACAGGAGTCCATGCTTTACTGGATGATATTGTCTATGCTAGCATAAATCACAGCAGCTGGTACAATGCCAGCTGGATTCACCGACTGCATTCCTGCTTATGCTACCTGCAAATTAAACACTCAACCCCCCCCACCAAACTATTCAAATATTTTAAACTAGACACACATCAGTGTCTCATCCAAACGAGAGAACAGAAACTTCTACCAAACCTTTGATTACATCAGCTATACAAAACATTATGGCTCACAACAAAGATAACATAAGTCAAACCCGTCTCATAGGTTCATAGGTTCATAGGTTTATACTAGGCTATCTGCCCTAATGCATTTATAAGCCTAGCCCAAAGTTTTGTGGCTTACGCCACCCCTTATATGAAAAAATACTGTGCCCATTAGTTTGTTGTGCCTCTGTCCAGCAGTGACACAGAGATGATTCCCGGGGTAAACCTACAATCGCCCATCCACAGGTCAAGATTTCTCTTGAACAGAGCCAACAAGGTGCTCTGCCTCACATGGACCGGGATTTTATTCCACAGCATAGGGAGTCTCTGAGTGATAAATCTATCCCTCCAGCACGTCCTATTTATATCCGTGCTAAGGTTTAAGTCGCTTTCTCTAGTGGTTTTGGTGGATTTGGATTTTTTGAGGTGGAGCATGTCCATTAATTCCGGGTTGGACATGGCCTTGTATGTCAGGCACATGTCACCTCTGAGCAGACGGTATGCGACTGAATAGAGCTGGAGTTTCTTCAATCTGGCAGCATATGACAGATTTTGGAGTCCCTTTATCCTTTTGGTGAGGAACTTTTGGGGTCTCTCCAATTGCTGCAGATGTCGGGTGAGATACATCCCGAATGGGGCATTGTACTCGATCATTGGTCTGATAAGTGAAGAGTACAGGGGAACAATGACCTCACTAGATCTGGATGTGAATCCCTTCATGATCAGGTGGGCAATGTAGAAGGTCTTTCTAACCACTTTAGCAACGTGAGTGTCAAAAGAAAGGCCACTGTCAACCTGGGTCCCCAGGTCCTTGATAACCTCTTCTGTGCTTAGTGGATTGCCGCCTATATGGTAGTTTGGGGTTACCTTGTTTTTCCCGAAGGGTATGACTACACATTTTTTGGCGTTTAACTTCAGGCCATGGCTCTGGCACCAGCTATCTGTTTCCGTGAGTCCCTTCTGAAGGATATCCGTGTCCGATGTACTTTCCACTATGGCGCCCAGTTTGCAGTCGTCTGCAAACTTTGTCAGCCAAAGTCCTCCCATGTTGGCCTGTACTTCTGAGAAGTAGATGCCGAACAATAGGGGGCCAAGGACCGAGCCCTGTGGGACACCACTTGTGACCGGCTTGGAGTCTGACATAGTGCCAGCAACTCTAACCCTGTGAGTTCTGTCCTTAAGCCAGTTTGCAACCCATCTTGTGACATATGGGTTTACATTTAAGCTGGTAAGTTTTTCTACAATACCCGAGTGGGGTATTGTGTCGAAAGCCTTTGCAAGGTCAAGGTAGGCTGTATGGACTGCCTTTCCCTCATCAATGGCCTTGGTGACTGTTTCGAAGAAGTCGACCAAGTTCAAAAGGCATGATCTGCCCTTGACGAAGCCAAACTGGGTTGGGTCCAATGTCTGCAAGTCCCCTATATCTTTGTTTATGAGCTCCATTATGATCCTCTCCATAGCTTTGCAGACTAGACTTGTTAAGCTTATGGGGCAGTAATTACCAGGGTCCGTAGAGGCACCGCCTTTGTGGAGTGGGACCACAGTTGCCGTACGCCACTCCTTGGGCACGTATCCTGTGGTAAGGCTGAGATTAAACAGCTGCCTTATGTGCGGGTTAAATTCCTCATTTAGCTCATGTAGCACACAGCCGGGGACACCATCCGGTCCCATTGATGCTGTGTTTTTAGCTTTAGAGTGAGCAGCTTTCACCTGCGCATTTGAGATGTCTGGGAGGCTACACTCCGCTGGGATAGTTATCTCTCCTTTAGAGGGGGAGGGGGGGGGGTGAAGTTTGCATTGAACCAGTCTGCCAGTATGTTGGCAATGTCTGTGGGTTCAGTGATTTTTGTATCATTTTGGACTAATTCTGAGCATATCTGGGAGTTTTCACCCAGGTTCCTAACATAGCTGAAAAAGGCCTTATGATTGCCCTTTGAATCCATGGCTATTTTTCTCTCATAATTGGCCTTAGTTGATTTTATGAGTGCTCATATTTTTTTACTAATAATGATCAGGGGTGACTTCCCTTTAATGGATTTTGTTCTATCATGTAATAGCTTTCTCCTCTTATTGTAAAGTTTGTTAATGGCTGGGGTCCACCAGACTGGACATTTGCCCTTTGTGGAAACAGTCTTGGTTTTATTTGGGATTGCCTGATCCCATGCAGTCCTGGAGGTGTTCATAGAAGGCATTTGTAAGTGCTTCTGCAGCTTGGGTTGTGGTTTCCACTGGCTCAGGGGCCTTGAAGGATACCACACCAGTCTTGAGTAGTGTGAAGTTTGCTTTAGAGAAGTTCTTCACTGTGGTCTTTTTTGTTTGGGGTGGGGGCGGGATGTGGATTTCCAGTGAGATTAGTTTATGATCAGATCTCACCAATGAGGGATATACTTCCGGTGTGGAGCATTTTGTCCCCATGTTTGTGATAATGAGATCTAGTATATTTTCTCCTCTCGTGGGAACAGTGACTAGCTGTTCCATGGCATTTGAATTTATGAACTCCAGGAACCATTGGGCTAGAAAGTTAGGGCTTGAGTAATGTTCCCAGTCTATATTCGGGTAGTTGAAGTCACCCAATATGATGGTGTTTGGAGATACATTTATACCCTCCAGTGTCTTCAGGAAGGCTGTGTGGGGTTCCTGAGTTTGAGAGGATGGCCTGTAGCATGCTACAATTTGTAGAGCAGTTTTGCCTATGGTTAGTTGCACCTGGATGGTTTCTGAAGCTTCGTGCGTTGCCACCAACCTGGAGGTGTGGGTATCCTTTATGAATATGGATACACCCCCTCCTTTTGTGGTGTGGTCCGGGTTTTGGGCCGGAACGCATGATATGAGGTAAAACCTAATAGTGCCGGGGTGCTCTCAGGAGCCTTGAACCAGGTTTCAGTTACAGCACAGACATCGATGTTCTCCATACTGAGAAGGGCCTCGAGTGCGTGCATTTTGAGATTTAGACTTCTAGCATTGAGCAGCATTACCCTCAGTTTCTTCCCATTTTTGCTTTCTAGGGTGGTAGGTTTAGAATTTGAGCCTTGCCTAAAAAAGGCACTATGGGGGTGGCAAGAGCCTTAGCCAATATCCGGAATCCCAGGGGTGATAGGTGCAAGCTGTCCCTTGCGAAGCAGCGTGGCTTGTCAAGCATGTCATCCCAGGCAGACAGACACTGGATCCCCTTTGAATGACACCAGACATTAAGCCAATTGTTAAAGCTGATCATCTTGTCTCTATATTGTGGCATCATTCTTGGTGAAGGAAGGATACTGCTCAGGGTCAGGGTCATACCTGCCTGGGCTACATAATCAGAGAGCTCCTCTATGTCTCTTTTCATGTAGTCCAGGGAGGTACGTCTCAGGTCGTTCACACCAGCATGGACAATGACTGTGTCATATTTGTACCTGCCATGGAGTGACCCGAGTGCTTGTGTTATGTGGCGGATTCTAGCGCAAGATAGGCAGCTTACTGTGACCCTCTCCTTGTTCAGCCTGGTGAGTGGGACGTCATTGTGTCTGACTATGGAGTCACCTATGACAAGTATGTTTGGTGTTGTATTTGGCCTTAAGGGCTGTGACTGCTTTGCACACTGATTTTGTGGTTTATGTGTTGCTTGTGGGGTGTCTTGAGGTAGCAGTTGTTTGGATGTCTGCTTTGGAGGCCTCTGCTGTTTAGGTAAATTTTTACTCAGAGCCTCCGAGTATGTCTTTGTGTGTTTATGTGTTTGATTCAGTGGTGTGGTAGCATTATGTGAGGCTGGTTTTGTGGTGTGTGTAGTTTCCTTCTCCTCCTGTCTGGTCTTGCCAGTCCTGAGTTGAGAGAGCTCAGCCTCCAGTTTGGCTAAATAGCTGCATCTCTCGCAAGTATTTGTGTTATGTGGGAGGAGGAGAGGGTTGTCTGTGTACATGAGGCAATTGTAACATTGCCTCAATATTCCCAGATTCACCAACTGGGCAGGAGAGGACGCCAGCATCTGGCCCTTCGACATGCTAGAAAAATTAAGAAGTTAGGTATGAGACTGAATAAGAGAGGACTTAGTAAGGAAGTGGGTACTCCTGGGGGGGTTTTGCAAGTGAGGGACTTTGTATAATATAGAAGTGACAAGTGCTGAGCTTTTTTTTTTTTGAGAAAAAAAAAAAACTTTTAGGAACAAGTGCTGCGCTTTTTAGTCAAGGGATATACTGTTTAGGTTACTAGCAGAGCAGTTCTAAGGGGAAAAAATGAAGAACAGACTTTATGGAGCCAGAAAAAGTTTAACCTTGTTAAACCGGCGCTGCCCGATGCTGCTCTAGTGGCAACTCCGCTCTAAAGCATGCTAAAGCGTGCTTTATAGCAGGGGGCTGGAAAAGGCAGGAAATAACCCAAAATGGCCACTGAACTACAAGTTACTCAGCAAACTTTCAGCTCTTTAGAACAGCACAAAAGTGTTCCAAAGATATAGCCACGATCCACACAATTTTCCTGTAAATAAACTCTTCCTCGAAAATTTGCTTGTAAATCTGGAAGGTACTTTGTTGGCAATGCGAATGTGGGCTCCTTACCGATAGTATCTGTACGAAAACTATAAATGTAGGTTTAATGGCAAGGGTTACCACAAAAGATATCTCTCAGTAGTGCTCTCTCATCGAGCAGTTTTTCGCTGTATAAAATGGCCGCCACAAAAAACGGGTCTTTTGTGGTGGCCATTTTATATAGCGAAAAACTGCTCGATGAGAGAGCACTACTGAGAGATATCTTTTGTGGTAACCCTTGCCATTAAACCTACATTTATAGTTTTCGTACAGATACTATCAGTAAGGAGCCCGCATTCGCATTGCCAACAAAGTACCTTCCAGATTTACAAGCAAATTTTCGAGGAAGAGTTTTTTTACAGGAAAATTGTGTGGATCGTGGCTATATCTTTGGGACACTGTGCTGATTATTGGTTGGATCATTGGACCCTAAGATTTCTTTGGAGTCAACAGCACAAAAGTGGTGTGAACCCTTATCCCATCAAACTAAACTGAAGTAATTTACAAGTCTTTACTACGTCTCCATCTCTAATCCAGAATCAGTCTGGGCAGGATTAAAAACTGCATTTCTAAATCCAGTCCCACAGCCAATAACAAACAAGTAGAAGGAATTCCACGCCTCTTCAAACAATTACCTACCACATCCTTAAATCAGCCCTATCCAGGTCACACTACATTTCCATTACAAAGATAATACTTCCTTTCCAAATAACAAAGCTCCCTTTAAACTAAGATCATCTAAGCTTTGTATACTGACCACCTACTCAAGAAAAGTAGTAATAATAATCATAATAATAATCATAATAATAATCATAATAATAGTAATAATAAACATCACACTCTTGGCTAGGATGTCTACAAGGGCATAAATCACACTAACAACTGCCTAAATGGGGGTTCTATCTAAGTAGCTCTTGACACTCTTACACCGAGCATGTCTGAAAGTTTTGGGTAAGGAAAGAATCTGTCATGAAGACTTAATGGTTGACAGGCATGGTGGCAAAAAACATACAGAAAAAAGCAAAAAAGGGGAACATAACAGAAAATTTGGGCACGGTGGCAAAAAACATATAGAAATAAGTGAAAAAGGAACATAATAGCAAACTTTAAGTACCTCAAAGGAAGCCACAGAGTCCAACTGGAGGGTTACCTTACATTGGCTATCTTACAGGCCAACAACGTTTTTTTTTTTTTGCCAAGGACTTTCACTTCAAACATATAATGTCATTGTAAGTCTCACTAAAATGAGTTGTATTGTGTGAGCTGGCTAAGAGTTTTGCGTGAGGGTTTCCCCTTTTATCCTCTGTGGTAAAACATCGAGTTAGTATTTATCATTTAAGGGTATAGGGGTTGCGAGGGGGGGGAGGGCTTGTCCCCTGTAAAAAAAGGTTCTTTTTTTCTTGTTTAGGATTTTTGACTCACTGGTTTTTAATATTCATCTTGTGGAAACCAGTGATTTGAAGTAGCATGCAATGATTGCTCATAGGTATAAGATGGAAAAGCCTTCCTGGTTAGATATGAGAGTCAATCACGTGCACAAAATAAGAACGACCCATTTACAATGGTAAGCTGATAGTTAAGTGTTTATCTGCTCTCAGGGTCTGTGTTTGTATATTACTGAATGGTAATCCATGAGAGGAGGGAACATTGAGTGATTAAAGAATGACTTTCTATGCCATAACTGTTTTACTCTTGAGAGAAACAATTAGATCATGAGATGGTTATAGGCAAAAAAAAAAAAAAAGATGAAACAAGAAATAACTGCTGGGAGATGAACAAGCTTGCAGATGAGATGCAGGCATGAAAAGTCCTAAAACATTAGTCTGAGAGTACTGCAGTAGCTCTAGTATCTGTTTCTGGTAGGCAGTCACTTTTTGCTTGGTGAAATCTCTGATGGTACAATAGGTATGAAGTGATGTCACAAGGTGATGTACTCCTGATCTTCAACTGCAGGTGTCCATCAAAAGAGCACCCCAGAATCCACCATCACCATCGTCACAAGCTCCTTCCTTCTCTATTTCTCCCTCTCCGGACAGATCTGTTGTATCAGTCCTATCTGACCTGTTGGCAGCCAATGCCTGTGACCAGGTTCTGACATCCGATGACACATAATGGGCACTTCTGGCTAACATCAAAGAGCGAAACAATACTAATTTCATGAACTTTAATCGTACTTTGACTTAGGAATGGGGGTCCATTCCCGTCATGGTATTAGAAACCCAAAAGACTTGATGAAATTAAAAACAGCACTCTATTTAGGTACTAGTGTGTGGCCAAGAGTTTACTTCACTGACAAGACAAAGTATCAGAGCAGGAGTTATAATGCAGTGCATAAGTATATGTGTTTTGTGTGTGTGTGTGTGTGTGTGTGTGTGTGTGTGTGTGTGTGTGTGTGTGTGTGTGTGTGTGTGAATACACACACGACACATGTTTGGGTGTGTAGTATATGACAATGCAGCTACCATAGGACACAGACATCTAAACAGAATTGTTAACCATTACTATATCATGCAGATAAACAGAATAACAGGGCCTCATAAGAAGCTATAAGTGATTCTTTATCAGTGCACAACTATTCAATTATTTTCTGGTAGGCGTCTACACAGCAAAATGAATGCAGGATTGCTTCTGTAACTAATGAATGCAGAAGGGATGGTTAGAGATTTAGATGTAAGCTGCAGAAATGCTGTTTTACTGAGAAGGTGGTTAGCTTTGAAATGAAGCAGAAACATGCACCATGGCATCTGCATTCAAACAGAGCATGGGGGACTAAGGACAGTGCAGCTATGGTAGTTACGTTAATGAACTAAATGGCAAACATGTCGTACTCATGGCAATTTTCTTATGTTTGTTTATAGTATTTTATCCTGTCTATCACAATTTAGCATTAATGTGTAATTAGCTTATGCTGATAACTCTCAAAATTATATGTCTGTGCCCTGGATATTTACATCTGAATTCTTATATTTCCAGGCATATGTGTAAAGTACTAGAAAATGTAATACTGTCATACTTTTGTAATAATTTCAACTCATCCAAGAGGCATAGAACCATACCTCTCAACTCTCCAGAGTTTTGCAGAATGTCCAGATTTTTTCCTCATATTGTTGGTCCTTTCCTCAAAAAAATTGTGGTTTTCTGGAGTTTTGTAGCAATTCAGTCAGGACTGAATTCATTAAATAATGGCAGGCATTTAAGTTTCAGAATTCACATCCTTCAGAAAATGTATGGTAACATAAAACCTTTTTATTCCAGCAACTTTATAAGTTTAAAAAAGCAATATTTAAAAATTGTCCTTATTTTTAGGGCTTTGTCACCCCATTATTTTTGGCTTTGTCCAGATTTTTTGTGCTAAAAGGTTGAGAGCTATGCTTAGAACTCAGCATCCTACAGCTAACTAAATTTTATAAACTGAAATGCAAGAATTGTTTGTTTTGTTTTATACCATCACTGTTAAACTATATATTTTATGGGGTACTTTTTGTCTCCATACCTGCCAGCCATCAGGCTTCTCCTACTTGGACTCTGCCTATTCATTCCCCCACATTAGGCATTTATCCATCAGTAGTACTAAGGTGACAG
Source organism: Protopterus annectens (assembly GCF_019279795.1). Classification (NCBI taxonomy): domain Eukaryota; kingdom Metazoa; phylum Chordata; order Ceratodontiformes; family Protopteridae; genus Protopterus; species Protopterus annectens. The sequence goes on from NC_056725.1 coordinate 766,972,044, forward strand.
CCATCTACAGGGGCTATCACACAGGCAGCCATGAGGGTTGTACATGCCTTAGCTGTCATCCCAGAAATTAAGCATATATGGCATGGGTCTAAATCCTCCCGTGTGAAGGATTGGTGACCCATGTCACTGCGGACAACAGATCATGAGTCCCAATGCAAGTACATGCTGCTGTGCGCTCACAATGTGACCTACTGCCAAAGCAGCTTGGTAGCTAAGCACAGCTCTGTGAACCTCTCCTTCAAAAGATTGTGGCATTGGGCAGCCCTGATCTACTGCCCCCAAAGACTGTGGCATCAGACAGCCCTGATCTGCACAACCCCTGGAATGTCAAGTCCATCATTTCCATACCAGGTCTAGCAGATGTTCAAGCTGCTAATCAAAACTGGGTTTTCAGACACACAGTGAAGGCTTTACCCTTCTACTGCAAAACAGCTGGCATTAACTGGACAATTTGCACTCATTTATAAATGAGTGTATTATATCCCTCTCTCAAAAGCAAAGAAACAAAAGAACAGATGCAACTTTCTTTGGTTTCTGGAAATTAATCAGACATATGCAACTGAAAGTTTCTGTATCAGAAAGTCACCACATTGCATTTTGAGAACTGCAGGAAAAAATGGTACAGTATGATTTCTAAAATGACATGAGAAATGTAGCCTTCAGATGAATGCTTTTAAGGTTAATAATACTTGTTACATATGAGGGGACAGATTACACTGTAAGAGGCATAGCCATGAGAAATATGCTAATGTAGTAACTCCATACATATGACAATGTTTAATAGCTTATTTTGTTGAAGGCCTTCTATCTAACAAATGCATTCTCTGTGCTATGAAACTGAAAATGTTCCAGTTTTCCACAAAGCTGTAAGTTCACTGCACTTTATACAGCAAGTATTATGATGCTGCCTTCTTCAGCTGTTGCTTAGAAGATATTGCATTATGCCTTTGTTTGCTAGCTAGCTAGTAAATGTCTGAGTGGACATAATCTATTTTCATTGGAGGCTTAACTGGGGATCTTTTTAACATTTTTGTTTAGCATGTACGTAACTACAAGAAGTACAATCCTCAGTTAGAATTCTTCATCTTGTGTTTAACTTAGCAGATACAGGGTATTTCCTAGAGCAAGCACAGACAAGCCTTTTATTCTGAACCAGTGTTGCCAGCAATGTTTCCTACCTATCAGTGAAAGAACAAAGAAGTGCTCTAATTCTAGGCCACCACTGCTTGTACCACTCCATTATGAACAAATTATTCATTTTTTCCACATGGAATGTTCTGTCTATGCCAAGCAACATAAAATATCACAGCTATTACAGTGCTACAAGAAAGATGTGCAGAGTCGAAAAATATAACATCATTTATTATTTTCATGTTATAAGAGAACATACAAACATATCAGGGAAAGTCACTATCAAACCCCTAAATCTACAATGCCATGTAGGCTTTCCATGTGCGGTAAGTTTCCATATTACCAGCAGCTCTGCTTGCAGATACTGGTTAACAGTTGCATAGATGGTAGTTAACACACACACACACACACACACACACACACACACACACACACACACACACACACACACACACACACACACACACACACACACACAGTTCTGAACCTGCTGAATTCACATACAAGGTTATACAGCTGTCCTGAATACTCTGAGCACCAGACTAGTAGTTGTAATAAGATTTCATCCCCCCTCCATATCTGTCAATCTAGTCAAACTCTGCACTATCTCCAGACCAACTGACCTCTAGTCATACCAGCAGTCATTTTTATTTCTCAAGAGCTTTGTTGCTAATACTCTCAGAAAATATAATGTTTATCCTGTATTATTTTCTCAATTGTATTTTTATATTCTTTTTGCTCCTTGCGCCTGTTGACCATCAAGTTTCTTTGCTCCCTGGTACTGAGGCAAGATATGGATTCCTGGATGGGTTTTCATCTATGCGGCCATGCAGCAGGGTTGGAAACTTCTTTCCCTCAGCTCATGTGCTAGTCCCCACAGCATCTTAATGTCACAATACCTCTCAACCTCTTAGTAAAAGAAATCCTAACAAAGCCTAAAATAATGGGGGGACACAGACTCAAAAATAGGGACAGATTTTAAATACTGCTCTTATTAACTTTGAAAGCTGATAGAATAACAGGATTTGTGTCAGCATGCATTTTGTAAAGGGTATGGTATCTAAATTATAAATGCATGTCATTTGAAGGCTCCACTCCTCAGTGATTTGCAAGAAAATCACATTTTTGAACAAAGAGGCCAAAAAATATGAGGAACAAATCTAGACATTCTGGGAAAATATGTAGAGTTGACAGGTATGAGTCACCACACTCCCACAATATTATCCTGATGGTGTCTCTATGCTTCAGTGCATTTAATAAACAAAAGTAATGTGCTGCACACACCTTTGCAGAAACAAATATCCCAGTGCATTGTGCTTCTTGTTGAAACTTCTGCCTCTGCAAATAATGCTGATGGTGTAGAAGTAAGCCAATAGTAACAAAATATTTTCATGTTCATGGTCTTTGTTAACATGACTCCAAATCTTGTTTCAGGCACGCTCCTTTTAAGTGGGAAGGTATGAACAGATACGAATGATGAAATGGCTATGTGACAAGTGTTAAAGGACTTGAATTATAATTAAGGGTTATTAAAGTACTTACACTGAGGGGTGGCCATGGTGGTGCAGCAGTTAGCATTGTTGCCTCACAGCAAGAGGTTCTTTGGTTCGATCCTTGGCTGGGGTGCCTTCTGTGCAGAGTCTGCATGCCCTACCTGTGGTCACATGGGTTTGCTCTGGTTTCCTCCCAAAAACATGCTGAAGGTGGATTGGACACTTTAAATTGGCCCTAGGTGTGTGTGCCTTCTGTAGAAGGTTGGGTGCTGAGTTGGCAACTTGATACTGTAAAACTCCAGTGCCAATCATGAGCAGACAGGTGATCCACTATGGCAACCCTTAACCAGGAAAAAGCCAAAAGAAAGAAAGTGCTTACACTATGATTTCCTCAGCATGAAATGGTCACATACCACTGAGATTTTTGCTTCCTATTTTTGGTCTGGCATAAAAAATGTGGTTTTCTTGCAAACTAGTGAAGATTGCATTCACCAAATAATAGCATACATTTGAGTTTCAGACTTCATGTCCTCCAGTAAATATATGGTAACACAAAACCTTTTCTTCTAAGAACTTTCTAAGTTTGTGAGAGCAATATTTAAAATTTGTCCCTATTTTTGGGCCTTTGTTCACCCATTATGTTTGGCTTTGTCCAGATTTCTTCTGCTAAGATGTTAAGAGGTATGAATGGTCATAGGGAAAAAACCCAGAAACCGGACTTCAGACTTAGGAATGTATAAATTCTGGAATAAATCATATTAAGCACACCATTATACTATAACTTATGACTTAACCATTAATTACTTTATTTGTTTGTTTTATTTTAATGTTATTGTTTATTTACTTAAATATATAATAACATAGCTAAGTTTGCGAGTGCAACTAGTATATATTTTCCAATACTGCAAGACAATGCCAGGAAATGCAGAAGGAGAAATACATCTTTCCTTAGTTAAGCAGTACGAATAAATCAAATGTAATAAACCAATATGTAATTCTCAAGACGTGTATAATATCACAGGCTATATGTGACATGATCTAAATCTTATGTTGTGTACACTGTGTCAGAATAAAGAACATAACTGACTTCCATCTTAACATGATTAAAATTAAAATAATAAAATGCTTCCATCAAGTTGTAGAGGGACTAAGCTCCAAGTATAAAACTGGTGAGATGGATTTGGTTAGTACCCTGGGCCAAACCTCTCAGCTTCTTAGAGCAAGAAATCTGAACAAAACCATAAATAAAAGTGGAACAAAGGCCCAAAAATAGGGACACATTTTAAACATTGCTCTAACAAACTTAGAAAGTTGAGAATAACAAGTTTTCCATTAGCATGAATTTTCTGAAGGGTATGAAGTCTGAAACTCAAATGTCTGTCATTATTTTATAACTTCAGCCTTTAATGATTTACCACTAATTTGCCAGAAAACCACAATTGTTTGAAAAATGGACCAGAAACTTGAGGCAAAAATCTGGACATTCTGGGGAAATCTGTACAGTCGAGAGGTATGGCCTGGGCTCTGAAAAAAGCTAGCAGGTAGTGGACTCAAAGGAATGGCTGTGGCTAGTGAAATGCAGTTCAATTTCATTATATGTGACATTCTTGTTGCTGTCCCTGGCTATCTCTGCATACTCCAATTACTTTGCATCTAAAATAAGGCTACACTGATCTGGCACAAGTCACATCGGAAAAAGGTCCACAATGGACCGCATCATCAATTTTGGCACATGCAATACAGTATAAAAATTACACAACACAATATTAGGAGAACTGCAGGTGCCTGAACTTTATGCGTGCCTGATGTATTTCTCAGGCTTTTCATTAAAAGATAATATCACTGGGTCATGATATGACTGCCTAAACTACAAGGAAGCAACAAAAGTACAACCATTATGCATGATGTAGTTATTTAGCTGATTAAAAGGCAGCAACCATTATAGAACAAATATCTTCACTTGTTTCCTATTTCCTTTCTCAGAACAATGTGTTTGCTTAAAAAAGACAGATAGGTGTCGGGGACATAGAATTTTTACTGAGAAGTTATTAAGAAGTTTAAAAAGCAAAACAACTTCCCATCTTCACAGTATGCAAGATAACAGCATATAATACAACGTTCAGATTGCAGTAAGAAATGTAGTTCTTTGACCTGCTTAAATCATTTGGAATAGCACATCTAAATACTTTACAGATACATTTTATCAAAAGCTGGGTATAAACAAAAGAGGTATCAGACTCTATATTTTGAAAAAATTATAAGTAAGAATAATGTTGGCATTTGATTTGTTGTAAAACAACATTTTCCTTAAAGGGTTTGTCACACTTTCGTGGCATACCTTTTACGTCACTGGATGTAATGCATAATGTGCCAATCAGGAGCTTCAGTTTATCTGTGAATGTTTTCAGACCTTTTTTAAACGTAAACAAACCTTAACATCATTTGTTTTCTCCTGTGCTGATGACAGCGAGGCATAATGTATGTGTCTTTTACCTTACTGATATCAACTGAGGGAAAACATGAGTGGTGACCAGACCATAGACTTTATGGGCGTATGATGTACATGATCAGAGCATGTTCATTAAATACTATGGACACTGCCTAACATGATATCACCCAGGGAAATGTTACATTTATTTGAGCTGTGGTTTAAAAAGTTTACAATGCTTTTTTTTTTTTTTTAAATTAAAAAGGCCTAAATAAACACAGTTAGCTAAGTGCAAAATGCATTGCTGCAGTACAGTGTGATAAAACACTATTTTTTTTTCCTAGGTGCTTTTTGCCCTCATGCTTGTCAACCACTAAGCCTCCCCTTCTTAGACTCTGCCCACTCCTCAGTACTCCAGTACTTCTCTTAAAATTGCATTTTACCTGACTCTGGCCTAGCACTCAAGTGTGGGGTCATTTATGGCACTATTCTGACTATTTTGCTTCTTGTATATCTCTGCTACCTTTAAACTAAAAAAAAAAAAAAAAAATCTTGCTTTTTTCCCACTTTCTGAAATTTAAGAAAGTTCAGTTACAGATTTGCTGTTCTGAACTGTTTGTAAGTTTCTTGGAGGCCAGTGCTTGCTTGGGCTAAAGGGAAGTCTCTGTGTTCACCAGTGGCAGTGGTTAACACTGAGCAGCCTGCCTGTCCCTGTAGGAGTGGTTACTGCCTAGAAGCTGTAGTTTTATTGGCCATTTTGGGTCAATTCCAAACTCCTTGAACTCTCTCTCTTAAAACCCTGCAACTGTCTTTTTTTGTGAGGTCTTGCACACAGAGCAGCGTCGGGCAGCGCCGCTTTAACAGGTTTAAAGTAGACCCGGCTCCACAAAGTCTGCTTTTCACTTTTTCCCTTAGAACTGCTCTAAATCTCAAAATAAGCACTTTATTTTCATTCTAAAGCCCTGCACTTGCTCGTATAAGTAATCTCATATGTAAACACAAATAAAGTTAAGCACTACATCCTCTTATACTCCTTTTAAGCACTTGCACCCTACTGTTTCTTTCTGATCAGTCAATAAGTAGTTCCCTATATTATTCAGGCATGTCCAAAGGTCAGTTTCGAGTTTACTCTCCAGTCAAGCTTGTGAATCTGGGAATCTTGAGGCAATGTTACAACTTCCTTATGTATACAGACCACCCTCTCCTCCTCCCAACAAGCTCAAATATATGTGAGAGATGCAACTATATAGCCAAACTGGAGGCTAAGCTCTCTCAACCCAGTACTGGCACAGCCTGTCAGGAGGAGAAGGTAACCACACACACCACAAATCCAGTCTCACATAGACCTATTGCATCAGCAAACCAAACACATAAACACACAAAAACATACTCGGAGGCTCTAAATAAAAATCTGCCTAAGCAGCAGAGATCTCCAAAGCAGACATCCAGGCAACCCCTACCATGAAACAATACCCACGTAGCACATAGCTCACAAAGTCAGTGTGCCACACAGTAACAGCCCTTAAGGCTAAACAACACACCTAATACACTTGTAATAGGTGACTGTGTTGTCAGACACACTGACGTCCAACTCACCAGGCTGAACAAGGAGAAGGTCACTGTAAGCTGCCTGTTGGGTGCCAGGATCTGCCACATAACACAAGCACTCAGGTCACTCCAAAGCAAGTTCAAATATGACTCTGTCATTGTCCATGCTGGCATGAATGTCCTGAGACGTACCTCCCTGGACTACATGAAAAAAGACGTAGAGGAGCTCTTTGATCATGTAGCCCAGGCCGGTATTCACCAAGAATGATGCCACAGTATAAAGACAAAATGATCAATTTTAACAATTGGCTAAAGTATTGGTGTCATTCAAAGGGGATCCAGTGTCTGTCAGCCTGGGATGACATGCTCAACAAGCCACGTTGCTTTGCTAGGGACAGCTTGCACCTGTCACCCCTGGGTTTTTGAATACTGGCAAAGGCTCTTGCCTCCCCCATAGTGCCTTTTTTAGGCAAGGCTCAAAAGACAAACCCACCTCCATAAACAACACAAAGAAAAAAAAACTAAGGGTAATGCTGCTTAACGCCAGAAGTCTAAACCTCAAGATGCATGCACTCGAGACTGTCCTCAGTATGGAGAATATCGATATCTGTGCAGCAACAGAAACCTGGTTCAAGGCTCCCGAGAGCACCCCAGCACTAACAGGTTATACTTCATACCATGCTTTCCGGCCCCAAAACTCAGACAGAACCACAAAAGGAGGGGGAGTATCCATATTTATCAAAGATACCCACACCTCCAGGTTAGTGGCACTGCACGAAGCATTGCAGACCATCCATGTGCAACTAACAGTGGGCAAAACTGCCTTTCAGTTTGTAGCCTGCTACAGACCACCCTCCCAAACACATGAACCTCACTCGGCTTTCCTGAGAACACTGGAGAATATGAAGGTCTCTCCAAACACCATTATATTGGGTGACTTCAACTACCCAAACATTGATTGGGAAAACTACTCAAGCCCAAACACCCTCGCCCAACGGTTCCTCGAATTTATAAACTCAAATGCTATGGAACAACTGGTCACCACTCCCACAAGAGGGGAAAACATATTGGATCTGGTCATCACCAACATGGGGTCTCTATGTTCCACACCAGAGGTATACCCCTCATTGGTAAGATCAGACCATAAACAAATCTCACTGGACATCCATATTCCATCCCCACCCCTAGCCAAGGAAACCATGGTGAAGAACTTCTCAAAAGCAAACTTCACACTTCTCAAAACCGAGATGGAATCCTTCAAAGCCCCCGGGCCAGTGAAAAATACGGCCCAAAATGCAGACTCCTTTACAAAAGCATTCTATGGACACCTACAGGAATGCATGGAGCATGCTATCCCAAACAAAACCAAGACTCACTCCACCAAAGGCAGGAGAACTGTCTGATGGACCTCGGCCATAAATAAGCTATACAACAGAAGGAGAAAGCTACTACATGATAGAGCAAAATCCCAAAAAGGGAAGGCATCTCTGATCAGTACTAGCAAGAAACTACGATCCCTCATAAAATCATCTAAGGCCAGCTTCGAAAGAAAAATTGCACAAGACACTAAAGATAATCACAAGTCCTTCTTTACTTATGTCAGAAACCTGGGAGGCAACTCCCAGATATGCTCTGAGTTAGTGCAAAATGACAAAAAATACACTGAACCGGTGAACCCACAGACATTGCCAACATCCTGGCAGAAAGGTTCAGTGCAAACTTCTCCCCCCCTTTCCCCCAAAAAGAGCAAATGTCTATCCCAACAGAGTGTAGCCTTCCTGACATAACAGATGCACAGGTGAGAGCTGCCCTCTCCAAAGCAAAAACACAGCATCAATGGGACCGGACGGTGTCCCGGGCTGTGTCTTACATGAGCTCCAAGAAGAACTAAACCCTCATATAAAGTCACTGTTCAGTCTCAGCCTTACTACAGGATATGTACCCAAGGAATGGCGTACAGCAACAGTGGTCCCACTCCACAAAGGTGGCGCCACAACAGCCCCCAGAAACTATCGCCCTATAAGCCTGACTAGCCTGGTCTGCAAAGCTATGGAGCGTATCATTATGGAAATCGTAAACAAAGACATTGGGAACCTCCAGACACTGGATCCTACCTTTGTTAAGGGCAGATGTTGCCTCTTGAACCTGGTCGACTTCTTTGAAACAGTTACCAAAGCCATAGATGAAGGGAAGGTAGTCCACACAGCCTACCTGGACCTCGCAAAAGCCTTCGACACAATACCCCACTCGGGCATCATAAATAAGCTCACCAGCTTAAATATCGACCCCTATGTCACAAGATGGGTTGCAAACTGGCTCAGGGATAGAACCCACATGGTCAGAATAGCAGGTGCCATGTCAGACTCTAAACCAGTTACAGGTGGCGTCTCACAAGGCTCAGTCCTGGGACCTCTCCTTCGGTATATATTTCTACAAGGTACAGGCTAACACGGGTGGACTACGGCTGACCAAGTTCGCAGATGACTGCAAACTGGGTGCTGTAATCGACTCTCCGGCTGACACAAGCATCCTCCAAAAGGGTCTCACAGAGACGAATAACTGGTGCCAGAGCCATGGCCTAAAGCTAAATGCCAAAAAGTGCATAGTCATCCCCTTTGGGAAAAACAAAGTGCCTACAAATTACCACATAGGTGGTAATCCATTAAGTATGGAAGAAGTAATTAGGGACTTGGGGACCCAAGTAGATAGCAATCTCTCCTTTGACAATCACGTTGCCAAAGTGGTTAGAAAGACCTTCTATATAACCCACCTTATCATGAAAGGGTTCATATCTAGATCAAGAGAGGTCATTGTGCCCCTCTACTCATCACTTATCAGGCCCATAATTGAGTACAATGCCCCGTTTGGGATGTACCTTACCCGACACCTGCAGCAACTGGAAAGACCCCAAAAGTATCTCACCAAGAGGATCAAGGGGCTCAAACAGATGCCCTACGCAGCTCAGCTAAAGAAACTCCAGCTCTACTCAGTTGCGTACCGCCTACTCAGAGACGATCTGTGTCTGACGTATAAAGCCATGTCCAACCCAGAATTAATGGACATGCTTCACCTCAGGAAATCCAAATCCCTTAGAGTTAGATGCTCCAGGGACTTGAACCTCAGCACAGAAATAAATAGGATATGCTGGAGGGACAGATTAATATCCCAGAGGCTCCCCTCACTCTGGAACAAAATCCCAATCCATGTTAGGCAGAGCCCCTCACTGACCCTCTTCAAGAGAAATCTTGATGAGTGGATGGAAGATCATACGTTTACCCCTGGGATCTCTTCTGTGTCCCTGCTTGACAGAGGTACAGTAAACTAACCTTAAAAGGGCTACCTTCTGTGACCTACTATACAGAGGCACAGTCAACTAATCTAAACGGGTGGCAAAAGCCAAACACACTCTGGCTAGGCTTATAAATGCCCTAGGGCAGATAGCCTAGTATCAACCTATGAACCTATGAACCAATAATACTGGCATGAGAGCCATCACACAGGCAGCCATGACAGTTGCTTGCACCCTCACCAGTATTCCAATAATGAAGCGGTTTGTATGACCTAATTTCATACGTTGTAGGGGGTGAGCTACCTACATCACTGCAGTGACCCAAAACATGTCCCCCCTTGCACTTTCCATGACACAATCATTAATGAAGGGTACCATGAAGCAGTGGCTTGAGGAGCCAAAAGCTCACCCTCTGGATGCACACAAAGATGTTGTCCCTCTGAGAGACTGAAAGTGTAAGCAACTAGCACTGCCTCATCCCTCCAGGATGGATACACCTGCCAATGCCATTAAGCAGTCAAACAACTAATCAAATTTCACATTCTGCTTACTGCTATTTAAAGTAAAGCATGTATATTTAGTTTGAAGTATCTCATCCAAAATTGTTAAATCTTCAATGCAAGTTACTTGAAGAAGCCAGTCAACCAGCATATATTTTGGGGAGCCAAACAGAACAGATAGAGGAGGGGATCCATGCACATACAAGGAGAAAGTACAGTTGTGTAAAATCTTACAATAACAGTAGCGGTCCTTCTCTTCACTGTTGCAATATTCCTAACCAAAGGGATTCCCTGCCAAGGATAGCCCAACATCCGGCCAAAAGCCTTAGGATTTTATAGACATCGTATGTCATGCATCTGCTCCCCACTCAACGCATAGGGCAAAAAGGTGATGTACAGACGTATATACTTCAGAACTGAAGAGTCCCAGGAGGAACAAAAGTCCTAGGAAATAGGAGGAACATGTGCATCCAGAAGGAGAAGAGCAGGTAGGGAGGAGGGAGGGAGTGAGCACTGCAACAGTGAAGAGAAGGACATCTACTGTTATGGTAAGATTTTATACAACTGTACTATGTCCTTCCATATCACTGTTTCAGTACTCCTTACCAAAGCTCAAGAGGAAATCTGGGAGGAGGAAAGACCAGAAGAACAGTCAAGAACCATGCAGGATAACTCTGGCAAAGCCAGCTCTTGCTCTGGGCACAACATCTAACTTGTAATGCTTAGCAAAGGTATGGACAGAGGTCCAAGTAGCAGCTTCAAAGATGGCTTTGGTATCCAATCCTTTGAAAAAAGCACCAGAGGAAGTCACAGTCCTGGTAGAATGAGCCTCTACAGAGGTAGAAAGGCTTTTCACATGAAAGGAGTAACAAAAAGAAATGACCTTAGAGACCCAGAAAGAAATGGTTTGCTTAGAAACAGGCAAACCTAGAGACCTGGGATGAAACGAAACAAAACTTTGTTCAGACTTGTGAATGGCCTTAGTCTTATCTAAATAGTATCTGAGCTGCCTGTGTAAATCCAAGGTGTGAAGAACCTTCTCAATAGCAGACTGCGGAGAAGGAAAAAAGGAGGTCAAATTAATAGACTGATTAAGAGACAATTCATTAACCACCTTGGGCAAAAAGGAGATTAGTATGAAGAGACACTCTGTCCCTAAGAAAAAAGCAAGAAAGGAGGTACAGCCATAAGATCCTGGAGTTCAGACAATCACTTAGCTGAAGTAAGGGTCAAAATAATAACAGTATTCCATGTGCAACTGAAGGCAGCTGAAGATGCAGGCTCAAAAGGAGCCTGAGTCAGTTTTTCAAGAACAAAAGTAAGGTCCCAGGAAGGAGGAATAGGCTTCCTGGCAGGTCTGATATGAAGAATGCATTTAAGAAATTGCTTGACCTCAAACCTAGATGCCAGAGGAGGAGTTAATGGCAGACACACAGAAATACCCGAAAGGCAAGCTTTAACAGAATACGCTAACCCAGCATGGAGCAATTCACACAAATAAGAAAGAACCATTGGGATCTCCATAAAAAACTTGATCCTGCTTACAAGCAAGGCACCAAACAGAAAATCTGTTCCATTTGGACATACAGGATTTCCTGGTAGTGGGTTTCCTGGCCTTCTGCAGTACCCTAAGCACATCCTCAGAAAAAAGGTGTCTAAAAGGGAGCAAAACCCTATCACCCACTATGTCAGTTGAAGAGTGGACAAGTGAGGATGGATGAGAGACCCTCTTGTCTAGTTGTGTAGGTCTACCCTGTGAGGTGACGCATGGTGACTGCCAATGACTAGGTGTAGAAGAAGAGGGAATCGATGCTGTCTGGGCCAAAAGGGAGTCACCAACAAGATTTTGGGGGAGTATTGCTCTATCTCGACCAGGGCCCTTGGAATGAGAGGAAGGGGAGGGAAGGCCTAGAGAAACATCCCCTTCCATGAACAAGAAAGGGCATCTACCCTCCAGGTCAGAGGACTTGAGAATCTGTTGCAAAAATTGGAGGTTGTCTGTTCAAAGGGGAGGCAAAAAGATCTACCTGAGGAGTACCCTACTGATGGACAATGTCCAGAAACACATCTCTTTGAAGCATCCATTCGTGAGCCTGTGTTACGGACTTGTTCAGTGAGTCTGCCACTTTGTTCTGCTCTGAAGGAATATATACAACATGAAAAGTCACTTGATACTGGACAGCTAGATCCCATAACTGAAGAGCCAACCTGCAAAGAGGGTAGGACCACGTCCACCCTTGCTTGTTGATGTACCACATTACTGTGGTATTGTCCGTAAAGATTTTAAGAGGCCCTGGAAGAAAAAGAGAGTGAAAACACTGAAAGGCGAAAAGGAAAGCTCTCATCTACTTGATATTGATGTGGTCTGATCTCAGATGAGGGAGCCAGAGACCCTGGGCCCTGAGAGGACAGAAAGAGGCTCCCCATCCCATGCCTGAGGAATCTGAACAAAGTTCCTGAACAGGCACTTGGGGTTGAAAAGGAAGTCCTGGGTTGAGAGACAGATGAATCAGACTTAAGGCATGGAAGGAGAGGGACTAGAAAATCTACAGGATGACAGTGTTGGAGCCATACTGACTTTAGGAACCACTGTATTTTTTTCATATTGAGCCTGGCTAGAGGTACCATAGGAATGGTGCAGGCCATGAATCATAGAGCCCTGAGAAACTTCCAGGCTGTAATTAACACCTGAGGATGAAGGGACTGAAAAAAGGCAATCAGAGAAAGAGCTTTACGAGGAGGTAGGGAGACAAGCATAGGGATGGCCTGGAGCCTGTAAATGAGAAACACATGATCCTGAGAAGGAACCACGGCTGATTTCTGGAACTTTATTGTAAACCCCAAGCTTTGCAAAAGACAAACAGTATAGTGGAGGTATTGAAGCAAGGTCTTGGGGGAGCAAGCCTGAATGAGTAGGTCATCCAGATAAGGAAAGATCTGGACTCCTCTCATCCTGAAAATCACAGAAGTGAGGCATTTGGTGAAAACCTTTGGGGCAGTAGAAAGGCCAAAGGCAAAGCAGAGAACTGAAAATGCAAGGAAGAAATACAGAACTGCAAAAAACATCCTGAAAAAAGGTGATGGATAGGGATGTGAAGATAAGCATCCTTAAGATCTAGAGAGGCTGGGGGGAGGGGGAAGAAGAGGAAACTGGGTCTGAAGGGACAACATTCAGAAGGAAGGGATCTTCAGAAAGGTGTTGAGCTGAGAGAGGTCCAGAATGGGTTTCCAGATACCTTGCTTTCTGGGAACCAGAAACATTCTGGAATAAAACCCCTTCCCCTGCTTAGAAAGGGGAACAGCTTGAATGGTGCCTTGAGACAGAAGGTCCTGAAGTAGATCTAAAAAGAATGCAAGTTGATCCTGAGGAGGTTGAGGGATGCCCAGAAAGGGAGGAAGAGATTTCCACACCATGAAGTATCTCTGATGGATGATGGACAGAACCCAAGAGTCTTGAGTGATCCTTAACCAATTGGGAAGGGACAGAGGAAGATGAAGAGTTAAAGGAACCTGACTGAGGAAAGGAAAAAAGAGACAGTCAGATAGAACCTGATTTGTCTTGAAAATGAGGTTTCTGAGAAATGGGAGTCTGAGTAGATTTAGCAGGAGGAACCCACCTAGAACCCTTTTTACCTATGGGAAGAGGGCGAGGCTGTTTGCAAGCAAAAGCAGATTTACAGGAATAATTCCTTTGGAACTTAGGAATAGGAAAAATAAAAATATGCTTCAATTCCTGTAAGGCCTTTTCCTTACGCTGCAGAGACTTAAAAGCTCACCAGGTGCAGAACCAAATATTATCAAGAACAGCATCTGAAGCTTTAGCCTTAATGTCATCAGGCAAAGGAAACAAAGCCAAGAGTAATGTCTCAAAACAGAACCAAAAGCAGCAGCTCTAAAAGAGGCATCAGCTGCATCGTAACTACATTTAATAGAGTGATGGTCTACTTGAGAAATTGAGGCCAATAGATAAAGGGCCGAGGTCTTCCCTTCAGAATCAGGAAGGTCAGAGATAGCCTGGGAAGCCAGAGAAAGAAGTGCTAAAATATACCTGGTCATATGGGTCTGGTAATTAATAGCCCAAAAGGACAAGGTGGCAGCAGTAAATATTTTCTTGCCCAGCCATTCCATAGCCCTACTGTCTTTGTCTGAAGGAAGCAGTTTAGTAGAAGGCAAAATCTTAGAGGGTTTGTCAGAATAGACTGACAACCCAGAGGGGTCAGCAGAAGGAAATTTCTAGAGTCATCAGGCACTTTGTAAAACCTGTTAGGTTTCTTAGTGGCTGGAGGCTGACAGTCTGGGGCCACAGATGCAGCAGAAATCCTGTCTAAAAGGGTATCCAAGACAGGAGGTACAGCAAATGGCTTAGGGGACTCCATCTGAAGGAGCTCATAATACCTCTTCTGAATGTCAGAAACCTGAGAGCAGTCCCATTTAAAGTACTCCATCATGCAAGAAATAGTATCCCGAAAAGAGAGTTCTTCAAAGGGAGAATCTGGACTAACAGAATCTTCTCAGAGCCATAATCCAACGGAGAAGGGATCTGAGAGGAATATGCCAAAGATTCTTCTCCAAATCCAAGTCCTCATCAGAGGAGTCCTGCTCTCTGGGCCTCTAGAATGGGGTAGAGGACCAAGAGGCATCAGATATTAAAACTCCTTGGGGCGGCTTCAGTGCCATTAATGCATTAAATAACCCCTATTCCCTCTGGGGATCTTTAGGAGCAAGGGAAATATGTTTGTTTTTTTGTTTTTCCTTCTAAGGCATATCTACTCTAAACACCCTAGGAAGTTCAGACCATTGCCTACATTCAATTAATATAGTAGGAATCTCTTCCCTAACAAGCATCTGCAGAATTCCCCTCAGACCCTCTGAAATGATCAGCTGAGGTTCCCCCTCAACATCTAGAATGGATGTCTGCAGAGCCTCTGAGTACGTGCAAGTAGTCGGATCTATGCTAGCATCTGATACAGTCGAGGCAGAGGAATCCTATGCTAGCCTCTGATACAGTCGCGGCAGAGGAATCCAATGTAACAACTGGGCAATCCCCTGGGCCTTCACCAGCCTCAAGAGAGACATCTGGGGGAGGCAGGACAACAGCTGAATTAGACATGAGTTTTTTTACCTTTTTCTTGGCAGGTGGCTGACCTTCAGGATGGGCGGATTCCACCAGCGCATCCTATGCCAACAATTTACAACATTGGTTCTCCAAGTAAATGGGCAAGGAGGAGAGATGACTACATAGGGTCTTGGGGGCAAACACATGGCAGATAGAACACTTTGAATAGTTGTGAGAAACATCCAAACAAAAGAGACACTGCTTGTGACAATCGTTATAGGGAATCTGCTTCCCACACTGGTATGTTCCCTTTCTAGATTGACATGTAAACATAGCCCTCAACCTCTTAGTGCATGAAATCTGGATGAAGCTTTAAGTGATGGGGAGGCAAAGGCCCAAAAATAGGGACAGATTTTATGTTAGCTTGCATTTTCTTGAAGGATATAAAAGTCTAAAACTCCAATGTATGTTATTATTTAGTGAGCCAGTCAGCAGAGATTTTTCCAGAAAAACACAAATTTTATGAGGAACAAACCAAAAATATGAGGCAAAAATCTGGACATTCTGAAAAAAATCTGGACAGTTCAGAGATAATACATGTAAACCCACAACACTGAAAAAGAAAGAAAGGATAAGAAGAAGCCTCAATGAGGCACTTACCTGAAATCTGGCTTGGTAACCAACACAGAAAAGGAGCATTCAGACCAATGATCAATGACGGCATTTGGAATGACACCAAAGAAGCTTTGAGGTAGGTATGTATGTACAGTACATCAACTATATACCCTACGCCTTGAGCAGGGAGCATACGTGTGATGTATGATGTCTATAAAATCCTAATACTTTGTTATATTTGCCAGACATTGGGCTACCTTTAGCAGTGAATCCCTTTTTTAAGGAATACTGAAACAAGGACATCATACCAGCTCCAAAGAGAGAGAGAGAGAAATTGTTGGGTACCTGAGAACTGAAACATGGAGCTATGCGGCAGAAACCTTAACTACTGAGCTGCTGTGATTTTTACAGCAGTATGCTGTTCAAGGAAAAAAAGGAAAAAGTAGGCAAAAGACGACTGGTCTATTTTCATTCTCAAACTGGGTATGTCAATTTGTTTCCCAGTTAAGTACATTAGTGGCTGTTATTTTGAATTAAGTACACTAGTGGTTATTATTTTGAAGTAGTTTCAGTTTTTCTGCCAGGAAGTATGGAAAGGGGTGCCTAACATATTGTGGACAACGCAGCATGCCACAGATGTTATCAATGTGTCTGAGAGGAAATGGCCTTCTTTTAACCAGAGCTCCAGCAGTACAGGTGTTTATTGTTAGCCACCACAGCTCTGCTTATTTAACTGCAAGTAAACTCACACTGTTAAGGTAAATATATTGTGATGATACTGCGGTAACCATTTAAAATGTTAGGCCTCACAATGCTGAGTCCTGAAATGTTGTGATTCAGTAACTGAAATTTTGGACTTAGATATACATAACCCTCACCATCAGTGGGGAAAGAGTGAGAAGCACAAAGTTTCTGGGAGTGCACATCGATGAGGACTTGTCTTGGAATACCAATACAAATGGCATAGCCAAGAAAGCGCACGAGAAATTTCACTTTTTAAGAAGGCTGAGGAGAGCGAATCTCCCATTGACAGTTCTCACTACCTTTTACAGAGGTAGTATAGAAAGCATCCTGACAAACAACCTCTTAGTATGGTATGGAAGCTGCTATGCCTCTGAGAACAAATCCCTCCAGAGAGTGGTGAAGACAGCCAAGAGGATCATCAAGAGCACCTTACCACCTATCCAGACTTGTACTTATCCAGATGTCTCAGCAGAGCCAGAGGAATAATTAAAGACTGCACTCACCCAGCTTACAGACTGTTTCTGCATCTAACATCCGGAAAGCGCTTCCGAAGCATATGTTGCAGAACTTCAGGATTCAGGAACAGCTTCTTCCCTAATGTCATCAGGCTGCTTAACTCTAGTAACCACTATATTCCATGATGTCCACCTGGGTCAGTAGAAACTGTATAAGCTTGTCTCAAATTCTTCATTAACCTGGTTACCAGTCTCATGTAATACTTAGTGTAACATTCACCATGACTGTAACTTACAGGACATCTAGGGCAGTAGCAGTGCAACAAAATACCTCTTGTTTTAGTGCAATATGTGTTGCGAATTCATAAATTAACCAGGTCCAATACTCTAAAGTCATAGTACAATACTCAAATGTCTCTTTCTGTGCAAGGACCAATGCAATGTCTTAACCAAGTGCCTGTGCAATACTAAGTCTCATGCAAGTAAGCGTTCACTTTGAAAAGTGTTAAAATGTGTTTCTAATTAAGTGCAATATTACTCTGTCTACCTGCATGCCCGTGCTGTAACAGCTAGGTGTTATATGTGTAAATATCTGTGGAAAATGGTCTATATGTTGTCTGTACATTGAGTCCGGAGACATGGAATTTCATTCAGTTTTTGGACTTGTGATTTCTGAATGACAATAAAGTTTACTTTGACTTTGAATGTAAGTCAGAGATTGACATTTCTCCCTTTTTCCTAGGTATGGTGATCTTGGAATTGGTATATATAAATTTAGGGGGAGGAGGAATTTCTCCCCCGACCAAAAACACTTTTAAAGCTGAAGACCAATGTACAACAGTCACTGTTCCTGTATATTGTGGTCCTTTTTTCAGTGTTTCCTGGATGTAGCATTACAAGTCCTGATATTTCAATGGGAAGCTCTATGCTTCAAATGATTTTTTAATTATATCAAGCACCACACAGTTGGCAGACATACTTTTACTTAAATATCACTGAGTTATCCACAACCACAACTTTCTATTTGTGGGCAGATTTATGTGCATTAAAGTGGTGAGGTTAATCTCACATTACTTTCAGATAAACTGATAAACCCAGTTCTTTGATCAGCCAAGAGAATGAGAGAGAGAGAGAGAGAGAGAGAGAGAGAGAGAGAGAGAGAGAGACAGACAGAGAGACCCTGGTCACTAGCAGGCATCATCAGCATATAGAAATCTTAATACTTAACCTAAATCACATTGTTGTACCCTAACTTTCAATCATACCTCTCAACTTCTTAGCACAAGAATTCTGGACAAATCAAAAATAATGGAGGACGGGGATTCAAAGATGGCCGCCGTTCTTTAAACACTGCAAAACTACAGCTCTCCAGATATCAGAAACAAAAATCAACCCTGTGGATATATCACAAGATTTTATATGCTAATTGGCAGCAATAACTAAAGTACTAACATCTATCTTCGCTTCTGAGAAGGAAAAATAGAGAAAAAATATTTTCTAACAGCAGGATTGGAATTGATGGTCAGCCTGACTCTGAACAGAGCAACAAACAAAGGAAATACATATCTCTCAGCTGAAACCTTACATCTGGTATAAATACGTTTACAGTGCATCAAAATGTCAAAAGAAGACAAAACTATGGAAATCACAACTTCTAAAACTAAACTGCCTTGCAATCTCTGGAAAAATAAGCTTTTTTTAAAAGACAGAAAGTTACACAAAGGGAGACTGTAAAAACAGGAATAACAAACAAACCAGACCAACCGGTCAGTATGGAGGAAATTAAATCAGCACTGTTACCTATTCAAGAAGCCTTAAAAGATTTATCAACACAAATGCTTACGTTTAGTGCCACATGTAATCAGATTTTGGAAAGGATGGATAAATCAGAAACCAGAATAGCTGAAAGTGAGGATAAAATAATTATGCTTACGAAAAAAACAGACTCTCATGATGCAGACATCCAAACCATGCAAAATAAAATTTTAGACCTGGAAGCAAGATCCAGATGGAATAATATAATAATCAGAGGAATTCCAGAAACAATTCAGTACAATGATCTGAATGCTACCATAATGCAAATACTTGAAACACTGTTCAAGGACTCTGATAGTGTTAAACAGATTGTTATAGAAACAGCACATAGAGCTATCAGAGAATCATTTGCTTCAAATGCACCTAGACCAGTCTACGTCAAAATTCTGAATTATCAAGATGCTAGTAAAATACTGCTAACTATTAAAAAGAATGGTGGATCTATCATCTGGCAAAATAACAAAATTTCCATGACACAGGACTTACCAATACAAATAAGACAATCCAGGCAAATGCTAGCTCCATACTGCAAGTTTTTGATTGAAAAAGACATCAGATTTCAAATGAAGTATCCAAATACTTTAATTTTCACAGTGGATGGTATTAAATATTCAATAAACACTAAAAAAAAAGCAAAACCTACCTTTCTGAAGCTTTTCAAAGCACTGCCACCTTCAGAAGTTTGATCAAAGCATCCAGGTCTTCTTTCAGCATCAGACAGACTGGGACTCCATAACTACGATGATCCGAGGCTTTATAACTCTTTGTTTGTTCTTTTTTTTTCTACCAGGCCCTGGGAAACTCGTGATTACATCCTTATCTCGAAATTCCAGCGTGTCCACGACGTTTTTCCAAAGATTTATGGCTCCTACGAGTGTAAACAAGCCACGAGGTAACAGGAAGTCCTTTGGAGGATGCAGGGGGACTGATTTCAACATAGCACATCCAGGAGGTCCGTCCGCGAAATGGTTCCCCCATCGCGAATTCAAAATGAAGAAAACAAGCTCAGCAAGCAGGAAGGACTATAGAGAAGCTGTAGAAACTGTTTGGAATTAAAAACGAAGCTTCCCGGACTTATTTGGAGGGTAAATGGCTTCTGTATGGTATAAGGAAATGTACAGCTGTACAGGTAGGAAATGCTATTGTAATGGGTTGGTTAAAATAGAAGGGTATTGCATTGTATAGTGATAGAATCTGGTAATTATGTCTCTATTTCCTTTTTTTTTTTTTTCTTCCTAGATAGGGTTTTTTTTTCTTTTGTTCTTTCACTTTTAATTAGGAAAATGTATGTGTATGCTCTGTTCAATAAAATAACAGGATGATGTTAGTATAATAAATGTTATGAAAGACTGTGAACTTGAAATGTTTAAAATGTTACATTTAGGTTGTCCTTCTCTTTAGTATTTTTAAATATATTTTATAGGGATACAATTATTTAGTCAAATGCTTTGTGTAGTACAGTTGTTATTGTTACTTAGAGTATGTTACAAGTTTTAGCAGACTGTTACCTTTGGAGAAGGACAACTACCTAAAACAGTTAGAACATTTAAACAAAAATAACCTTAGGACTGTATTGTTATGTTTAACAACTGTTTCCTTTCTCTGGAATTAATAATTAATAGTGTATATGACAAGAAGTTAAAATGTATTATTCTCATTGCGGAGTATTAATATTGTGAGCTATTAGTTAAACTGGATTTTCACACAACAATTAGTAAATGTGTTTGACTATATTAAGTATGTCCAGAACTGTAGTTAGGTAATTAGTAGTGTTTATTAGGGAATGTTTGGATTAAGCTTTGTAGATTTAGAGATAGTGGTTGTAGGTTTTTTGCATAAGGTTTCTGGGTTAATTTGTAGAGTTAGATATTTAGATAAACAGAGATATTCAAAGGATGTAAAAAACCTATGTACATCCTGGTCCAGAGGAATAGTGGATAAGCACTGGGTAGGGATGGGATGTCAGATTTGCTTCCAAATAATCTATGGTATGTTAATACACTGTAATCTAAGGTTGTCTCTCAATAGTAGGAATAGGACTACATTTTTGAAGAGCTACAGATGTGGATAATAGAATCTTGGAATGTTAAAGGACTCCAGAACATGAAAAAAAGGAAGCTATTTTTACATTTGTTTTTCCAATCAAAAGCAGACTTTATTTTATTGCAGGAAACTCATTTGACTAATGATCAGTGGGATATACTGAAGAATAAGAAATGGATTAGGGAGATAGTGGCGGCGGAAGGGACAACGAACAGTGCAGGACTGGCAATTATAATTAAAAACCGATACCAAGAAAAAATATTAGATGTCAAAATAGATAAAGAGGGAAGGTGGTGTTTAGTGGTTCTGATATCTAAGTTCTATGATAAACCTATATTACTCATGAATATATATGCCCCCTCTACTAATCAGCACCATTTTATAACTTCACTTTACTTCATTTTACAACAATATAATAACTGTTATATATTAATGGGAGGTGACTGGAATTTGTATCAAGATCCCAAGTTGGAGAAATTTGGTTCATCCAAAGCTTTTAATAAACAGGCAATGATAGCATTGAAGGAATTTAAAACTGATTTTAAACTATACGACCCATTTATACATACACACACACAAAAGAGAGCAGAGAATTTTACTTTTTACTCAAGCTGCCATAAAATGTGGTCGAGAATTGATTTTTTTTGATTTCGGAAGTATTGATATCTGCTGACCCATGTGTTTCTACCCAAGCCAGACAATTATCGGACCACTCAAAGATCACACTAACACTAAACAATAATAATATGAGTAATAGGAGACTTCGAGGATACAATTGGTCTTTAAATCCATATTTACTAAGGAAAGAGGACATATTGAAAGAAGTTAAAGAGACACTTGAACAGTTGCTTCATAACTTTCTTAAAAACAGACATCCAGTTGATATAGAATGGGCTACAACCAAAGCCCAAATAAGAGGGATTTTTCTTCAGAAAGCTACTTACTATAAAAAAATGCAAAATAAGGAACTTTTAGACTTGGAAACCAAAATTAAGTCACTAGACCAGGAGTTAATGAGGAACTATAATAAACAAACAGAAATAGACTTATTAAAGTGTCAAAAAGAACTGTTTTACTACACAATAGTAAACTGTCATTTTATGAACAGAGAAATTTAGTGAAATCATAAATCATATTCAGACTCCCTCAAAAGCATTAGCACGCATTATTAACCAAGCGAAATCAACATTATTAATATCAGAAATAAACTATAATAATAGAACATATACTAATAAGGCAGATATCATGAATACTTTTGAAAAAATATTTAATCAGGTATATGGTGATCAGCAGACAATTTTACCAGATAAAGTTAGGAAAGATTTCTTGCAGAAGATCATATTCCCGAATATTGATAATGAGTCCCATAGAGATTTAATTAAACCAATTTCAGCGGAGGAGGTAGCAGAGATAATTAAAAAGCTGAGACCACATAAAGCCCCAGGCCCGGATGGATTGACCTCTGAATTTTATAAAACTTTTAATGAGATTCTGAGTAAAATACTTTCACAGACATTTAATTATATAATTCAAAATAAAATCAATGATCCTCACTTTAATGTTTCTAAGACTATTTTGATACCGAAAGAAAAAAGTGACGCTAAAAACCCAGATAATTACAGACCCATTTCACTATTGAACATAGACATGAAAATTATGACATCCATCCTGGCAAATAGACTGAAAAAGGTCACAAATTTATTAATATCAGAGGAACAGGCGGGATTTATGGATGGGAGACAGACCACTGATAATACATTAACGCTTCACACATTAATTTCATATGCCAAGTACAAAAATCTCAATATTTATGCACTCATAATTGACGCACAGAAAGCATTTGACAGAGTTAACTTGATATATCTATTTGATATGTTATCATACTTTAATATACCTTCGGATTTCATTCTAACATTAAGGAAAATATATAACAACGCATATACAAATGTATTTATCAATCAAGAATGCTCTAAAAGAATACAAATTAAAAATGGTACCTGACAAGGGTGCCCATTATCTCCTATTTTGTTTAATCTTTATTTGGAACCATTATTTTTACACATTAAACAAAATGTTTTTTACAATCCTCCAACACTATATGGTATGAAAATAAATATGGCTGCTTTCGCAGACGATTTAAATATATATTGTACCACACCAGTGTCAGACACCGAGAAAATATTAAAAGCAATAGAAGACTTTGAGAAAATCTCTAATTATAAACTGAATTTTAAGAAATCCAAAATATTCCCATTAAAGACTCCTACACCTTTTTCATTGCTACCATTGATAGGACAAGTATTGACGGAAGAAAAAGCAAAATATCTGGGTATTGTATTTTCAACCGACAATAACAATTTTTTTATAAACAATGTTAAGTCAACTTGGGATCAGATAACATTGGACTTGAAAGATGGAGTAAACTGAAACTACCAATGATGGCAAGAACTGCAATTATCAAAATGAATGTTCTTCCCAGAATACTATATATACTTAGAGCTACACAACTCAGAATCACGAGGAAATTTTTTAAACAGCTTCATATAGGACTAGGGAGATTTCTTTGGGAACCTAGGAAAACGAGGATAACATATGAGAAACTGATGGCTCCAAAGAATAGGGGAGGTCTAGGCTTACCAGATTTCGAAACTTATTACTTGGTAATTAATGCCAACAGAATCTTAAGGGTGATTCACTTTGATAGAGGCAGTCTGAAATGGGCACCAAAATGGCTGGTCTTAACCTACAGACATGTAACTAAAGTGGGAATTAACTGTAAAGCTCTAGCCTTTCTGAATAGAGGAACACTCAGTAAATATGACTTAATGGAACATATTAAAAGTTATGTAACTTCAATTCAAAATCTTTTTACCTCATTAAACCTACTAAATTATATGATGGTGTTTCAACCATTTCACAAGAACCCAAATTTAGTAATTGGGAATAAGTTGATAGACTTACAAAAATTCCCCCTAATAAAGGATTTAATTGTACTGGATCTCTACCCCTTTCTTGGGGTATCAGTTCACAATATTTTAAAAGAGAAAAGTCTTCCTATTTCCTATCTAATTATCATGAAACAACTTAAAGATCTGGCTATAAATTATTTTAATAACTTTGATTTTAATGAAGAGGAATTAAATATATGTCGTAATCTGTGGGAAGCTCTGATACAAGATAAAAATATATAACTATTTCATATAAACTGATAAAAGAGATGAAATATAATAAACATATTCTCTTTTCGAATTATTGGAGGGAAAAATTAATATTAGTTGACGACAGCAAGATCATGGAAGCATTTAATCTAACATTAAAGTCTGTGTCCCTTCAGAAATTACTATTCACACAATTGATGATATTTAAGAATGCCTACTATACCCATCTTATTCTTCATAAATTTGACTCAAAGAACTCGCCTAAATGTCCATATTGTACAGACCAGACAGCTGACTTGTTTCACATGTTTTGGAGCTGCAAATGCATTTTTAAACTTTGGAATTCATTAAAACTTCAATTACAGAAAATGGGATACCAGCATTCAACACTGTCTTGGGAATTTATGATCCTACATATTCCTCCAGATAACTTAGATAAATCAAAAAAGATCATAATCATGAATATTTGTTTATTAATGAAACTATACATAGCTTCAAACTGGTTGAACCCGACTCAGACATCTTGGGAAAATTTTAGAATATTAGCAATCAGACACATATTAGCGCATAAATTGTTAATCAATGACCATAAGAAAAGCATAAATAATATAAACATATGGGAGCAAATCTTCAATATTGTGTTGGCCTAGGGGTTCTTATCCACTATTACTCAGGACACATATTTATAAGACTGATTCAATATTAGATTTGACATAGATCGTAACAATAATACAGACTGTTGACTTTTTCATGTTGTATTTCTTTTTTAATAATTTGTATTAATATATAATGTTTATGTAACTTTTGGAAGCAATCATGTATATATTGTACATATTTATAGTGTGTAGTTATGTAATTGAAAAACAATAAAAGACGGATTATTGAAAAAAATAAAAAATAATGGAGGACAAAGGACCAAAAACTGGGACAAATTTTAACTACTGCTCTAATAACCTTAGAAAGTTGCTAGAATAAAAGGTTCTGTGATATCATGATGCATTTTCTGAAGGATAGGATGTCTAAAACTCAAATGTCATTATTTATTGACTTCATTCCTCTTGTGATTTGCCAAGAAACCACAAATTCTATGAAGAACAGACCAAAAACATAAGGCAAAACTCTGGACAGCTGAGAAGTTTGTTTTCAATAGTTAGCAACTTGATTTGAATTAGCCAATCATACTACATGGAGAAGTGACCAGTAAGTTAGACAATCCTAGTCCTGCTAATTGCAACAGCCACATCATCAGTATCCAGAACAGCTGTGTACTAGCAGACTACCTTTTCTCATTTAAAAGAAGTCCATATTGAGTAACATTTTCACCTGCTCAGAATTCACCAACATTAAAAACATCCAGAACAGCACTCGTAGGAAAAAAACTTGTCTGTAACTAATGGGATCCTGCATGCTTCCTTTCTTGGGTACTGGGATCATCTTTCCCTTCTTCTACATTGTGAGAAATGTACCTTTTCTAACTCATACATTAAATCGATGGGCTTGTGGTCGTGGTGGTGTAGCGGTTAGCATTGTCACCTCACAGCAAGACGTTCTCTGGTTCAATTCTCGTCTGGAGCACCTTCTGTGCAGAATCTGTATGTCCTCCTTGTGGTTGAGTGAACTTTAAAGACATGCAGGTAGGTGAGTGTGTGCGTGCCTTCTGTAAAAGTAGGGTGCTGGGCTGGCAACTTGACACTGTAAAAATCCACTGCCAATCAAGAGTGGACTGGTGATCCGCTGTGGTGACCCCTAACTGGGAAAAGCCGAAAGAAGACATTAAATTTATGGGCTTGTGGGTCTACTGTGCATAGTATGGACTATCTTAAAAACTGCAGACACAGACCACTAAAATCTTGGCGTTTCTCTCAGCTGTGCAAAGACTGAAACTTTAAATTGTTTATCTTTGAATTGCAAAGTTGTGCAACACTGCGTTTTCTTTTGGCTGAAAAATAATGGTTGCTCACATTAATCAGGTGGTTAAAAGTTACTTATGTTTTGTGGTAACGATTAGAGTTGTACAGAACATGACTACTACATTCATTTGTAGATGCTTAACTTTAATTTTATATTATTCCAGCAGAAATATAAAGTATGTGTTTTTTGGAATGTGAAGGATATATGCTGCATATTTGTAATACAGAGTGAGGTACATTATTTACCACTTTTTGTGTTATACTTTAGAAAGAAATTAACAAAGTCTGTGAATGAACTATTTTTAGGTGAGCTTTGGATTAGATACTGACTTCCTTTACATCAAAACTCCCGTTTGAGATCACAGTAAGTCAGACTAATGGGAAAAAGTGGCTTTGGGGGAAATTACTTATCTTTTTATTTTATTTAACATTTGTTTACCAGGAAGGTCCAACTGGGACAGTGCCCATTTTCAGTGGAGGGCTGGGCAGAAATGCTACAGTGTTCCTTTTTGTTCCATTATATGTTCCTTTTACTCTACGTCTATGTGAACCTACAGTCAGTGAATACAATTTGTGGGGATATGGGGGGCTACAAAGTGCAACACCCTGGTTTTATTTGTCTTTTAAACCTGGTTTGTTTCTGTTTGATTTGCTGCTATGCTTTCTCATTATTTTGAGTATGAAGTTTCAGTTTTGCTTACATTCAAAAATATGTACATGCATGGTTTTGATTTTTAGAGATTCTCTTACTAAATCACTGTAGCTCTGATAAGGAACAGAATCATCTATAACTTGGATTACCAGCACCCTTGGTACGCTTAATTTGAATCTGAATGCCAATACCATACAAAATACCTATCAGGGAAAACCAGTGAACATACTAAACACAAGTGTATATGAGTTCACAGACAGGAGATACCTGCAAGTGGAGAAAATTATGTTTTAAGCATGTAGTTTATGCTTTGCCACCATAGACCCTTTAAATAATATAAACCATGGAAATCACTTGCTTGTGCCTAACACAGTTGCATGCAATAAAGCTAACAGCATTGCCATTTGCTTAACTACTGGCTATATGCACATAGCTCTCAACTGTCCAGATTTTTGCTTCGTAATTTTGGAGTGTTTCTCATACAATTTGTGGTTTTCTGGCACACCACTGTAGACTGAAGATACTAAATAATTACAAACATTTGACTTTCTGACTTTATATCCCACAAAAATGCATGATAACTCCAAACATTATTCTATCAAACATTTAAATTCATAAGAGCTGTATTTAAAACCTGTCCCTGTTTTGGGCCTTTGTTTCCCATTATTTTGGATTTGCCCAGACTTCTTGAGCTAAGAAGTCATGAGGTATGATACACAGAGTGCATCACTGTTGGCTAACTACTGATTATGCACATGTGGACACACACACACACACAAACGCAGATATACAGAGCACTTATGAGCCATTATGACATGCATACTGCAAGCACCCAGTTTGCAAAGTTAGGGTAAAAGCACACACATAATTTTTCCTTCTGAAACATCTCCATTCTACAGTGACCATTTTTCGGATGGTCTCAGATGCTCTTCATCAAGCCCTCTCCTTGAAGAGATGATATGATTTCTTTGCACAGATTACTATAGAACTGCACTCTACCTATCCCTAGTGATGCTTTACTCTGAGGTGGTGTGCATGGACACAGTTCAGCAGTGTGTTCCTCCTTCTGAAAGACTATGGCTATGTGCAATGATCAGACCAGCAATGGCATCCTGGTGCCCAGGCTGCACACTGCTGAGCCAGTTGTTTTGGAATCAGACTGCCTGGACTTATTCTCGACATGGATTAGTATTTTGTAATGCACATTTTGAAACCAATTAGTCTGCATTCATCTTGTGGCTGCTAAACTGAATTTCTGCTATTTTGCACAGGAAGAAGAATCGTGCTAATGCCCAAGAGAGAAGAGGCTCCATATATATCATGAAGGAGCTAAATTACTGTGGACATTTACAGGCTGCATACTTTGGCAAAGAAGCGTCAATAAGTGAATGTATAAATTCTCTTGAATAAGAACAATGCAAAAAACAACAGCTATTATTAGTGTGACAGCTATTCTATGGTGTGAGAGAAATGCAGGAAATGGGGGTGGGGAAGGGGGACTTATTTATCTTGTGAAGTACTCATAATGTCAGACCAAATGGAAAGTCCTTTGGTAGTGACTCCTGCAAGTTGACAATTAAATAGTCAAACTAAATGCTGGACTGATGACAATGAAACAAATACAGCATTTTTCTTCAAAGTGTCTCTTAAGATCACATTTCAAAGCTCTGTAAAACATATAACCTCAACAGGATTGTTCTCTTGGTCTCTCAGACTCTCTCAGTCTGTACCATAATCACTGAGCCCATCAAACCCTACCTCAGGACAAGCAATTAATCCCTGCTTGATCTTTTTTTTTTTTTTTTCTTTTCATTCTGCATGCCCCCCCCCCCCCGATGCTTTATCTGCCTGGCTGCACCATTTTTCCTTAAATGCCCCCAGTGCTATCCCTTGAGGCTGGGATAGCACCAATGGCAGGCTGGACATGGGAAATGGAGTGGAGTACCCTGCAGTATAACATATGCTGGCTCTGCATGCCAGGGGATTCTTACGGTATGCCTTAAATGGACAGAGCTACTGACATCACACATCACATCGCATATAACATATAACATAATGTAATGTAATGTGACATAACATGACGTTTGTTAGCTCTGACTACCCCAAACACCATACTTTTACCATCAATCAGCCTCTCAAATGCCTATGGCACATCCCCATCACCATCTACGTGCCTTCATCATGGGCAGAAACTCCATCACTCCCTCCTTTCTGGAGTGAGCAAATTGACAAATCTGTTCCTTCCCACTCCTCCCTCTCCATCATTTCCACTGCATAAGCTGCTAGCTGAGCTCAGGTTGTCTTGGTTGCAGCTAAGGCTAAGGCTCTATCCCCTCTCTATTTGATCTTCCGATCACTAATAATCCTGATAAAATCCAATCAGTCAAGGTTCTGTCTTCTAACATCCACTGTGCAGTCAATTTCTCCTAGAGAGGGGAAAAAACAAACCATCACAGGTTCTTTTTCTCATAAGAAACAGAATGTCTGGCAGTATATATGATTTCTATAGAACAAACTAATTCATCAAACATTCTACAAGACTCCCTGCATAGATTCAGCAAAAGCCCTTTTAATACAACAACTTGTACATCTTCAAAACCAGTTCTTTCTACTTGTATGACCCATACTAAGACTAAACTGGGATGCCTGGAAGTCTGCAGGTCTTCTCTCTTTGTTATCACAAATGTGCTGTGCTTGAAAAATATGGAAACAGATTCAAGCATCATCTGATTGTTCCCACTTGACTGTCCTGTTCAGTAAAGGAAAAAAATATTATTAAAAGACAAAAGACAATTTATGCATGGCCTAATCTAACTCTCTGTGCATGCATAATGTCCAAAATTCTGACATGAAATTTACAAAGATACTGGTACAAAGAAAAATTCCATTATATTCTCCCATTTGGTTCCACAGAATCTGCACAGGAATTCCCCAGTTTTTCACATCCACCTACTCTGTCCTCTAATAATACCACCACTAGCCACAAACAGCATGCTCCCCTCCCTTTACCTAAAACCTCTCTGTAAAAGAAATCACAACATTTAGAATCACTTCCTCATTGTAGAGACACAGGAACTGACAGTCTATATCAATGGTTCATCAAATTATGCAGCAAAAACATTGTCAGCAATGTGTGCCTCCTGTTCAACCAGCTCCAAAGTGAACACCCATTCCCATCCCTCTGGAATCACACAACCATAATTCCCACTTCTAAAACTTCTATCCTCTACTCAAACTTATGACAAAAAAACATCTCCTTTATGCCTAGTAAAACTACTTGAAAAAAGCTATTTATCATCAAGCCATGGAGTAACTCCTCATCTCCCTTCCTTACAGCAAAACTAACAATGAGACGTAGACCTATCCGGTTTGCTCCAAAGCTGATGATGCCTCACTCTTGAATCACTTCAGTCCTTATCAACTACTAATCATGCCTTCTGTATCCCCAGCCCTACACTTTGGAATACTCTTGCAAGCAGCATTCATAACTCACCCTCAATTCTAGGCTTCAGGACTATCCACCTTGTTCACTAACCAGAAATGACCCCTTGTTTTCATATACTGCCACTACCTAAATTGAGACATACCAATGCATTTAATTATATTAAACTGAAATTTTATCCCTCACTCTGACTGCACATTCCATTCCATTATGTGTGCACATGCACAACAGTGTTATATACTATGGTGCTTTCTATTAGTTCATTTCTGAATGCACTGACAAAATACAAATAATCAAGACAGTTTTACATGTTTTACAATATTATATACTGCATTCCTCTACTGCATAATTATTTTAATATGTGTCTAATATGAAATTATAATGTGGCACAACCCACATGCACTATAATTTTATTTACTAATTTCTGAAGTATGTTGCACTTAAAACTATAATGTATTTGGATGTAACTCTAAGGATATGGCTGAAATGGATCTCCTTGGATCAGTCCACTACCCTGATTCACACTGACATATTTATGTGTGATGATGACACACCCACACACCCACACTCAAACATATAAACGCAAACACACCCATGACAGTGTTCCAGTTTTTTTTAATATAGTAACACTTGGATTGATATTAATCTGACATATTAGACTTTTCTAGGCATAATGACTTTGCATATGGCTGTGTAACTTCTGCGTTCTGCTCAGCAAGAGAAAGTGCTTTATACCTCGAACAGCTGGTGGGAGGAAGAAGGAGCAGGGCTGACAGCCCACAGTAATCATACAAAGTAACAGAGGCTGCAGTCAGCAGCTCCAGAGCTTTATTGTTTAAAGGGCTCTCTGTCAGGGTGGTCTGGTGAGTCATCCCACCTGCTCTGGCTGTATGGAGTCTGTGAGGCGGGCGTGTCAGGAAGGGGAGAAATAGGGATATTGTCTGAAAAAGGGACCACATAAATGCTCAGTAAATGATTGAAAATGCAATGTGGAATGTCATTAGAAATGTTACAAGCTTATTTTTATAGAGGAATATGCTTTTAAACAAGGTTAGTATAAGATTGCAATACATATTTATTATTTAGCAACAAAAATACATAACAATAAAATGTTTTATTATTCATTGTAAGAAGCATAATATTTGAAAGAAAATTAGGTATTTAAATATACATTTTTATATTTTTAAAAACTGTTTATAAAATAGTCTAAAAGAGTAGATTAGTAGAGCAGTTTATATTTGTAATTTCTCAGAATATTAATTTGATAAGGGAGACAGCACAGGAGACTTCAGAGAAATTATAACGTAACATTATTGTTATAGTGGAAAATTAACTAATGTGTTAGATGCAAATTAACTGCAGTTTAACTTTTTATGCATATCTGAGTAGTATTTTTGCATTCATTATTACAGAAATACTGATGGGGCTAACTAAGTAAAAAGTAAATGAGGATGGAAAGGTACCAAGGAGTGAATATTGAAAGTATATATTTTAGATGCGCATTAAATCATTAGGAGGGCAGAGAGAATGTCGTCTGTGTTATGCTTTTAGCTGAGAAAAACATGGAATAAGGGTAGAAGTAGAAGATTAATAGAGTGAAAGGGTACAGAACCAAAACAATAACAACAATAACAACAACAAAAACATACTAGACTTTAACAGCAAGTAAATAAATAGTGCAGATTTTACTTTTCCAGGTTAGGGGTCACCACAGCGGAACTCCGGTCCGCTCATGATTGGCAGTGGATTTTTATGGTGCTGAGTTGCCAGCCCGACATCCAACCTTCAAAGAAGGCACGCCTATTCACGCTTGCACCTATCTGCATGTCTTTAGTGTCACTCGACTGCAGGGAGGACATGCAGACTCCACACAGAAGGAGCTCCAGCCGAGAATCGGACGGGAGAGCCTCTTGTTGTGAGGTGACAACGCTAACCGCTGCACCACCGCGGCAAAAATGTATTTATTTTCCACACCCTTCAAAATACTTGTCTTAGGTCTGGCTCATGCATTCTGGACCTTCATCACTGTTTTTCTCTGTTTTACCTCTCTGGAAGGCTTTGACAACCATTTACCATGTTTTCCTAATGATAATACAACCACTGAAGTCACTTCTCATAGCAAGTTATTAGGGAAGATAGTGGATGCAGTGGTGGATGCTGACTTAAAAGCAAGGTGGGGCTACAGGAAGAAACTGAATGGGTAGGGCTAATCTGAT
Organism: Protopterus annectens; assembly: GCF_019279795.1. Lineage (NCBI taxonomy): Eukaryota > Metazoa > Chordata > Ceratodontiformes > Protopteridae > Protopterus > Protopterus annectens. The sequence continues at coordinate 767,004,539 of NC_056725.1, forward strand.
ATAGGTGAAGCTACAGCAGGTCAACGGCTACTAGATGATTAAGTAACTGAATTAAGCTGAGGGCCTGAGGACAGCCCAGTCCCTAGAAGTCATGGGTTTCTAGATGCTCTGAGGTGCAGCTACATACCTCTCAACTGTCCTGATTTTTGCAGAATTTCCTGGCAACTTACTAAGGATTGAAGCCACTGAATAATGTCAAACATTTGAGTTTCAGACCATGTCCTACAGAAAATGCATACCAATGAAAATCCAGTTATTCTGGCAATGTTCCAAGTTTATAAGATCAATATTTAAAATCTGTCCCTCATTCTGAGCCTTTATACCCTCATTATTTTTGGATTTTATCCAGGTTTCTTGTGCTGAGAGGTTGAGAGGCAGCACCTTACGTCCTATTTTTATGATTTTTTATTCTAATGATGGTCTAAACAAAAGAAACACAAGGAATTCAATCTCATTTTTTTTTCAAGGCAAAAGGATGTTCAAAGACCACAAAACAAAAGTTCTGTCAGTGTGTGAGGTTAGGAAATTAACTTTTTCCCACTGCAGTGCGATCTTGGAGTTGGTATATTTAATTTATGGGGGGTGTGGGAGCAGAGCGTGTCTGTTAGTTAGGTGTTGTTATAGGTGGAGAGGATGTTATTTACATATGCATTGTAGTTTTCAATGTTATGAAGCACATTTTCAATGTTCTGAGTTTTTAGTGTTTTGGAATTTAGATGTTTTGGTCTCAATGTTATGAAATTCAACATTATGAAACTTCAGTGTTATGAAGTAGACCCATACACACACACACACACACACACACACACACACACACACACACACACACACAGTCATTTTTCATAAATTAAGTACTTACCTTTATACATGTTGGCTTACTGGCAAAAAAAAAAAAACATTCCCTTGCTCAAGACTCTACTTCAGTATACAAACACCATCTAATGTTTTAAATCTCATACTGCTGAATTCACCTGAGGCAGCCCAAGCCAGTAGAAGGGACTATTCTCTGCTTCAGGCAGCAGCCCGGGGATACGATTGTTGATCAGCATTGCGGATTTCCTCAAAAGTTGTGCCAATTGCCTAAAGCGAAGTTAATAATCCTACAGCAAGGCCATTTTGAAAAAAGCCTGGCAAATGGATTGAGCCTAATTTTGTTTTTAAAAGCTCCAAGTCGGATAACTGTGGAAGACTGCTCATGCGCATATAGTCCAAGCAGCGGGAACAAAGTAAAAAGTGGAAAATCAACTATTAAAATTAAATTATAGCTGGCTTTCCAAACTGAAATCGTTCTTTTACCTTTTTTGTCCTTTTTGTAATGGGGTGAGGGCTGCAGCCCAGCAGCCAGTACCATAAACAACCCCTGAGTGGATGATAATCTTAAATTTGATCTGCATATATAAAAGTGCATTAAAAGTCATCAAAACCTAGGGATGCTTTATACAGCCAAAAACATTCTCATCAAACCAACTAAAATTACACTTGTCACTACTTATCTCCTCCCCACTCTTCGTCTTGGCGCTGCCATCCTTACTAACCTACGGGCTTCACAAAAACTAAACTCGAACAATACTACAACAAAATTGCTAAATTTGCAGCACGTATCTCTTTCAGAAACCAACATTATAGCACTAAAAAGCCTAAACTGGTTAGAAATACCCCATTACTAAACATGTATACAGCTTCTTACCACCTATAAAATTATGCAGAATCCATATGCTTGTCCAGAACTAACATTCTATACAACTATGCTCCAAATCAGTCATTATGATCTAATAACTAAAAACTTCTCTCTGTTCACAAACCTATCAAATTTGCTGGGTATTGTCTGTACTCGTACCATGTTGTTAAGGCTTGGAATTCCTTCCTGTATCAATTAGGTCAACAGACTCTCTCCCATTCTTCAAAACCACGTGAGAGATTTCCTAGCCAAAATCAGGTTCTGTTTTGCACAACTGCAGGATAAACTATATCCCTAAATATGTACAAGTATCTATTCATATCTATACCTCCTTACCCGCCCTTTGCTCACTTCCTAACTTCAATCAAGTTCTCTCCCTCGATTCTCTGTCTAAATATGCCATGACCATGTTTATCTCTCACTTCATATTGTCCTTCCCATTTGTATACTAGCTTACCTTTAATTTCTCTAAAGTGGCTAAAATATATGTAAATATTAAATCATTTTCATATAAGTTGTGTTGTTAACCAGTGTTGTTACATTACATCTAATCTGGTATAATTAGTTAAATTGTAGATGTTTTTCGTATTATTTCTGAAGATTGTAAAGTGAATGTTCTTAATTTTTTTTTTGTAATACTTTGGAGCTTTTCTCCCTGGACCTCTGCTGGAAATGGGCTCTTACACAGTCAGACTTTCCCAGTAATCAAATGTCAATAAAAAAATAAATAATAAATGCATAAATTAAGAAAAATGCATGTCCTTGTTTCTCCCCTGACTTTGTGTTTTAAGATTGCGTTCTTCTCCTCATGCATCCTGTACCCACTTGGGAGATTTGGGTGCCTTTGATATACAGCCTTTGGTATATACTACATTTCTGTTTTTTCTTCATGTCTACACATATTAACCGGTTCTAGCTGCTCTTTGTATGACTGCTAGAGTAAACCCTGTATCAGTTTGTTGCTTTCATCTGAACTGACTGTGCTGTACCTCCTTATGATGTCACGGTCTCCATACTCCCCAGAATATTCCAAATGGGGTCTTACCTAATGTCTATATAGAGGGATAATTACTTACCATTTCCTATTGGAGAATGCTGTTCCAGTAGATTCTTACATTTTGACAGTCTTTCTTGATATTCTTTCACATTACTTGCTTACCTTTAAGTAATCAGATACAATTATCCTTTTTCCAGTTTCCCCATATGTTTTTGCCATGCTTTACTCTAAAACTGTGAGCTCCATTCCCATGTTTAAGATTCCCAGACACATTATTTTGCTTTTCTGTTACAATTTTATTTTATTTTAGTTTGTTTTGTTAACTGTGATACTGTGACTGGGCTGGGCTTATTTTCATTTGAGGCCTGTGAATATATCACAATATACAGATAGTAATACTACATTACATTTGCAGATACAATTACAGCAGTTTTGACAGTTATGAAACACATTAAACAAAAAGAGAGTAATAAACTATTATGTACACAAAATACAACAGAGGCATATTGGTGGTTACAGCACAAGAGCAATGGCATATATTGTCAGTTTCCAAAAATGAGAAGCACCATTAGTGATGAATAGCTGACTGATTTAGGATATTTTTGAAGAGAAAATATAGCAAGTCAATATGGTACTGATTGTAGTACGAGAAAAAAAAGATGTCCATATTTACAATAAAGGTACTAACGACATCCGGTGATGCTTCAAAAGAACTTAGAAGACCGATATTAATGGATTCTCCTGACAATGAATCATTAGTATTCATAGTATTCATAGTTAGGTACTAGGCTATCGGCCCAAGGGCCTAAGTAAGCCTAGCCAACAAGGTTCCCTGGCTTACGCCACCCAAGAAAGTTATTTTCCTGTGCCCCTGTTGAGCAGAGTGCTTGTAGAGTGTGTGAGACTTTAGGTGATGGGTAAGAAGTAAGAAGGGTCTGATAAATCCAAATGAATGAAAATAGTTTTTCTTGAGTGTTTGAGGGCTATAGTGTTAGAAAGATTTGTAGAGAGTTAAGCTTTTGCAGAAGCTGAGGGGGAGTGTGAGTCTCCTTGTTAATTGTTGCACTACAAGCTTGGTGAGGAACTGACTGGAGGAATGAAGTTATGGCTGGTGAACTACCAAGAAATTAGGGGAGTCAGTTGTGGACATATTGCAGGTTAGTATAGAGCTTTGTAAACAATAAGTACAATAAAATGGTTATTGGCTCTGAGGGAAAGGCAGTAACATTCTTTGCAGAAAGACTAAAGGCAGATTTTGAGGCTTTGAGACATGCTAGAGTGAGCTTGGATTTGACAGCACAAATCTGTGAAAACAGATGAGAAGTATAACAGTTTAGGCAGGAGGAGGGTGGATACTACTTAAGGGAGCATGTGGTGTTTTAAAGGAGTGAGCACAGTACAGCATACCTAGACTGTTGTTGAATAATTGTAAGGTGCTGTTAACATGCTGCTAAAACATTTGTAGCGGGTCAAAGGTAACTCCTAGTAATTTAAAGAAAAAGACTACTTCCACAGAGGATTAATGGCCACGATTCAGAAAGGTTACCATGAGGTTTACATCGTGCAGTAACCATTTCCAATTTAGATACAGCCCTTACACAGTGCTTTAGCATAAAGATGTGCAACACCACAGTAGGCTGTTTCTGCGGTTGTGCTAAATGCTTATGGGGCATTCCAGGGGAGCAACCTATGCTAATTAACCATGTGCTTTCCACAGGCAATGCATGCAGTAAGGCTTTTAGAAAATGATTCAGCTGCATAAAATAACACAGATTCTAACTGATCCTCATGTTCACCCATGTGTGTGTGTGTGTGTGTGTGTGTGTGTGTGTGTGTGTGCGTGTGTGTCTGTGTCTTTGTATATGTGTGTGTGTGTCCATTAGTGTGATAGGGCCACTGTGGTTATGTGGCTTTTTGAGTGTTTGTGCTGGAACTGTCTTACTTCCAAACGTCCCTACACTAGTGAGCAAATCTTACAACATTGGTAGGGAGGGGGACTAGGCACCAGGGATAATTCTGTACCCTTGCATTTCACATGAAGGATATTAGTACTCTACACCACCATAGAATGAGTGATACTATTAAAAATACTAGAATATGAGTCCATCTTTCTTCCATCTTATTAACCCTTATGGCTGGCTTAATTCACCAAGTTTAACAACTAAAAAAATATGTAATTAGGTACTTATAAAAAGCTGCCCCATTCATGTCTGTCTGGCAAAAAACATAGAGGATTAAGGTCATGCATTGCTAGTTTCTGTTGTTCTGAGTTTGATTCCCTTGGTTTCCATTTGCCTAGTGTGTGATTCTGAGCAAGTCACTTAAGCAGAGAGATGCAAGTAGAAAGCTGGGATAAGCCCCTCAATGGTGTCCTAGACCAGATGCCTAGTAACTACCTGTGAACAGAAGTCCAATTATTTCATCATCAGGTACTCTCCATGTACATGTTTCACAGCCTTTATACCTAAGATTATGGCTTGAACCCACACCAACTCTCAATCACCTTAACAATAATACAATCTGCAGTTCCCAGTTAAAAACAAAAAACACTTAATCTGCTTTAGTACCAATTTACCAAGGAATTAAGAAACGGGTTATTAAATCCACAGTAACTCCAGTCATTAAGTACGTTTTTTTCTGTTAAGTATGAAGCCCCCAAAAATATAAACAAGCTTAAAATACGTTTAAAATACAGCTTATTTTATTTGTTCATATCCAAAATCAGGGAATTACCGCACCACTTTATCCAAGGCCAAAATCCAGCCAACTCAACTGCAAGGGCAATACATTCTTGATTCTGTTGTATTTAAACTTATATAAATTAATGTTTGACAGTCTGTTTTAAAAAAAAAGTGAAAACAACAACTCACACACAAGCTCACTATAATTACTATCCATGTCTAAATGTTCACTTAGGGGTCCCCACCTCATTACCTAAGTATTACTACTACACACAAAGACATTTCCTACAGAAGTCCTTACCTTCACACATTACAAACACTTCTCTTTAACAGTATTCAGAAAAATCACTACAAGTGTTTATTTAGGCTAACTACTTTCACCAGCTTTAACTCTCCTTAACTCTCATTTTAGTTCTTACAGCATTTATTCTGATGTTATATGTATAAACACATTATACTTAAAATCCACCTCGAGTCAAACTTCTCCCTCTCTCTCTCTCTCTCTCTATATATATATATATATATATATATATATATATAATGTACAGACACACACACACACAAATATATATATATATATATATATATATATATATATATATATATATATATATATATATACACACACACACACACACACACACACACACACACACACCTTTCTGTGTCTTCAAAATCCAGCCAAAAATTCTAATCATACAAACAGGTTCATCTCCTGATGATATCAGTGCAAGAAAAAAACAGTGGTACTCACTGAATTAACTGCATTACATATTTAATTCAATAATTTTTATTGTACAAATGCGGCCTATATTTATATATAGTTACAACTGGTGTAATTTATTTATCAGTTATATTGTACTGTTTTATAAGTTGGTACATCTGTAACAGGCTTGCTGGTGATTATGGACCATTGAGGCCTACTAGTCCACCTACATAAAACAAAATACATATTTAGAAATACTCTGAACAAAGCTAAAACATACTACTATCAAGAGGCTAAAAGCGTACTTGGAAAAGATTTGTTAATTCCAGCTGTAACATATGCATACACTGCCTGTTACTGTACCTAGCTCCAAGGTTAATATGCCAAAACTCCCAAGTTATCCAAACAATATGTGTAGATTGATGAGCAATTCTCCTAAAAGGGAGTATCACTATGTCACACTACAAAGAGCTGGACTGCTTCCCAGTTTTCAGAGAAATATACTCCCAAATTGTATTTTAAACTCTTCCACCATGAGCACTGCCCTACCTTGGCAAGAATGCTGATGCTGAATTATGTAACAAGAACATTATGCTCTCCCTGTGTCTTGTAGAGGTCTCTTAGCATCCCACCTTAAACTCTTGAATGCTGCACAAGTGCATTTTTCCACCTTAGGCTCTAAAGGTTAGAATGGCCTTTTAGCTGCAATGCTGTTTCAATAAGTTCGGTTCTCATGACGTGTTGCAGCTCTGTAGATTGTTCTCCTCACAAGTCACAGCTTTTTCCTTTTACATCAATTAGAATACAGTCTTCCTTGAATGCACATTTCTAAAGCTAAAAGCAAAAAGCACCTCAAGTCCACCTGCTGAATAAATGTTCACTGAGATGCTTCTAGTACCAAAATGTGTTATATTGCAGATCTACGAGAAGGTAAACTTAGATCACTTGCACAGATGCTGGGTGAATCAAAGTCAGTGAACCCCCCCCAGCTCAAGGAATCATTTTGCATATAGATTGACTTTACTTTGAGACAACAGTTACACAAGCCATGTTTCATCTCTTCAGGGAACATTTTCTTTTTCCCTGATATTCTCCAGCAATATAGTTAGTATATATAAGTAAGGGGGGGGGGGGGTGATGTGCAGAGACATTTGTCCCCTGTAAAAACACAAAAACAAAAAAAACCCCAAAATTTACTACTATTACCCTTTTACCCACCGCTTTGCCAAATGCATTTTATGGGCAGTTTTCTTCCTTGAGTGTGCTTCCAGGTAGTTTTATCTCTTAGTGGCTCCATCCATATTACTACAGAATACTAATGTACTTGCATGTTGTACACTTTTGTTCACTACTGTATCACTCTGCTTTTCTTTGCATGTTGGCTGAAAAGGGGGTCCCATAATCTATTCTATCTACAAGCAGACACATTTTATATACTGACAAAAGACATCACTGTCTATTGAGTAATGAGCTTATGTGGCTGAACATTTAGTACACTTTTTTGATACTTCTTCTTCCTGTTGACTTTTTTTACAGAAATGCTTGTGTCCTCATTTTTCATTTCACCAGGCTCAGCCACTGTATCTTCATGTCTTCCTGGGTCCATTTACAGTATTTTCCACAGTTTTTTTATCCATCATCCTTCTCTCTCTATGAATTACTGATTTCTGACATCCCATTGGCTCCTTTTTTGCAGCTCCTAGAAAGCCCGATTTGTTTCAACATTTGGTTTATTTATTTATTTCTCTTTTTGTTTTTTTTTCAGTTTGAAGGTTTGACTCTTCTTTTTTTTGAAGACTTTTTTTCAGCTTTCAGTATGGTTTAAGTACTAAGTTCTGGCTGGCGTTTTGTTTAATTAAATCAACTTCCTCCCAGGTGGGGATGCGTACTGACGTTGTGCAGTGGCATGTACACTCACACATGAACTTCATTCACTGCCTTCCCTAGTTTCAGTTTACTAACGATATGTTATTTATTTATTTATTACAGTTTGATGACCAGGATAGTCCACTGGGCCTGGAAGAGCCTGTTTTCAGTGGAGGCCCAGGGAGAAAAGCTCCACAGGATATAGATAATAGTTATACAAAAGTAAATAAAGTAGTAGAACAGTGAAAAATACAGAGATAATATACAATTTGTTAAAAAAAGACATAACATTTCTAACCCTAGATAATGATTTACAAAAGAGAGATTCATGTAGTCTAAACATATTAAAAGTACAGGCATTTCAGATGAAAAAACATGTAAGTAAAACATTTATGTACAGATAATAAAACAAGCTTTTTTGGAAGTTAGAAATATGAGGGGAGGACAGAGAGAATAAGGTGAGGTGGGAGAGGTAAAAGGTGGTATATAGTGGAGAAAGGGAGTGGGTTGGGAGGAAGTTTATGTGGTATAGGGTAGGAGAGGAAGTAGAGGCAAAGGGTAAGAGAGCACAGTGATAGAAGGTTGAGGTATGTAGTGCATGAGAGACGGTGTTAAAGAGTTTATGTGGTAGGGGTGCAGGAACATTCCCACTTTGAAAGGAGGTGAGATTGAAGAAGATTTTTGAAGTTTGAGTGGCTCTGAGCATTTTGAAGGGTGGTAGGGAGAGAATTCCAGAGTTTAGCTAGAGAGCAGGATTATACATGTTTATATTAGAATATAATCTTATCCTCTGCCATGGTTTATTATTGTGTGACACCAGCCCAGGACCAGACAACAGACCCTAATTCCCTTTTCCACCAATCCCCTGTTAGCACTCCTGTGCCTGGACCTTAAATTAAACCCTGGCTAATGTTGTCTAGAGCCTTAAATGAAGGCAGGCCTCTACTTGATCTTTAAAAATATATATTAAAAACAGAAGGTCCTACTTGCATTTGCACCCTGTTATCTGGCTGACAGTTGACATTTCACTGCTATTTGTTGCCAAGAAATGCTGCAGATACAGTGCAACCACAGGTTTGGTTGCAAAGTATTTGTAGCTTGGTCACATTTACCAGCAAACACTTTAATCCAACCAAACTCCTGTTCCCAACTAGTTCCTGAGATGGGTGGTAGGATGCACACTCGGGAACAAATGAAGAAATTAGGGCATCGGAGCAGAAGCCTAAGGAGTTCCAATTGCAGAGAAGATCAAAGAAAACATACTACTGTAGTTTGGGCACATGTGCAGGAAAGCAGAGGATAATTTGGTGAAGAAGATTTTGGACAAATAGGATGAAGGCAAGAGGTAACAAAGGCATCCAGCAAAGTGATTGATTGTGTGAGTGAAGACCTACAGCATGCACACATTACTGTTGAAGAAGGTAGGAGAGTGTCATTAAATAGAGACAGCTGACATGACACCTCCACATCCATGCAGAAAAAAAGGGAACTGATGATGATGATGAAGATGATGAATACTGCTTTGATTTTAGCTAGGTTGGGTAACATTTAGTCATGCAGCCAATTTTGTCATGATATGGTGCTTTAACTATCTTTTTTACTAAGTGGTGCCATAACCATCTTTTTCACTGTTGTAGACCAAGGTGCAACCTACCTGGTATTTGTTTTATATGTCTGAGAAGCCAGCAATACAGCACCATCATTATATGCAATGGCATTGCTTTAATAAGAATTTTCTAAAGTGAGTTAACAGAAATGGGAAAAAGAAACAATACAGATAGATCTAAAATTCTTATGACTGCCTTTACTGGTGCAGGAGTCATGCTAATCTGTGTAGCATTATGTGGTTTGTTTTGTTTATAAATAGTTGGTAAATCACAATAGACCATGACGGTAGACAAGTAATGGCTTTAGTAGACCACAGTAGTACACAACTGTAGACATGTAATGACTTTAATAGGCCACAGTAGTCCATGACTGTAGACATGTAATGACTTTAATAGGCCACAGTAGTCCATGACTGTAGACATGTAATGGATTTTGTAGACCAAAGTAGTCCATGACTGTAGACATGTAATCGATTTTGTAGACCACAGTAGTCCATGACTGTAGACATGTAATGGACTTTGTAGACCAAAGTAGTCCATGACTGTAGACATGTAATCGATTTTGTAGACCACAGTAGTACACGCCTGTAGACATGTAATCGATTTTGTAGACCACAGTAGTCCATGACTGTAGACATGTAATCGATTTTGTAGACCACAGTAGTCCATGACTGTAGACATGTAATCGATTTTGTAGACCACAGTAGTCCATGACTGTAGACATGTAATGGATTTTGTAGACCACAGTAGTCCATGACTGTAGACATGTAATCGATTTTGTAGACCACAGTAGTCCATGACTGTAGACATGTAATGGATTTTGTAGACCACAGTAGTACACGCCTGTAGACATGTAATGGACTTTGTAGACCAAAGTAGTCCATGACTGTAGACATGTAATGGATTTTGTAGACCAAAGTAGTCCATGACTGTAGACATGTAATGGATTTTGTAGACCACAGTAGTACACGCCTGTAGACATGTAATGGCTTTTGTAGACCAAAGTAGTCCATGACTGTAGACATGTAATGGATTTTGTAGACCACAGTAGTCCATGACTGTAGACATGTAATGGCTTTTGTAGACCAAAGTAGTCCATGACTGTAGACATGTAAAGGTTTTAGTTTCAGTAAAGAAGAGAATCATAATATAAAAACCTTTCAGAGATCAAGGAACACTGTTCCTTTTTCTCTTTCCTTTCCATTCTTCTGATGATGCGATCCGTAAGTCTGAGTAATGTCATGTACATTTCAAAAAAAGGCAATACATAAGCTGGGAATCCATGAAAAGTACTTTTATGTCAAAGGAAGGCTATTGTTGAGCTTTTTTTTTCCTAACGTAACAAAAGTGCTAAGTAGAGAATGGTGTCATTAATCATTGCTTGTATTCTTACAGCCACCCTTGTACAAAGGTACTTCTGGTGACTGTACACAAAAATATAATCAACTTCAAGAACACCCTACTACAGGACAAAGGGAAGGTGGTGGAAAGAGAAGGATCCAGAAGCCCCTGGAGAATGGTTCTAGCCAAGCATGACCTACACCTGGAGAAGGAATGCAGTTTACAGTGCTTTGTAAAAGTATGTACAGAGAACCATGTAGCAGCTTCTAGAATACTTCTAGAATCCAACCCTTTAAAAAGCCATAGAGGAAGCCTTGTAAAGTAGGCCTTGACCCCGCCTGGAAGAGATTCGTCATGGTGAGTATAATGAAAGGTAATAACCTTAGACAACCATTTGGAAATAGTCTGTTTTGACACCGGTTGTCCCTTCTTCTTACCTTCACAAGAAATGAAGGATTGATCTGATGACCTAAACAATTTAGTTCTGTCAAGATAGTACCTGATTTGTCTGTGGACATCCAACATATGGAGTATCCTTTCTCCCTCATTTTTAGGTTCAGGAAAAAAAATTGGGGAGATGGATAGTTTGACTTAAAGTTGGGTACCACTTTATGCATAAAAAAAGACTAGTTCTCAAAGAAACCCTGCCCTTGTGGAAAATTAGGTAAGATTAACTCACCATAAAAGCTTACAACTTGGATACTCTTCTTGCAGAGGTCAGAGCAATCAATAAAGCTTTTCCATGTTAAGAACCTCAAGTCAGCCAGATTAGCTGGTTCAAATGGAGCAAGTGTTAGCTTCTCTAACACAAAATTAAGATCCCAAGCAGGGCCCACCAGTTTACTTTGAGGCCTCTTATGCAAAACCCTTTTCATAAACATTTTGACATTTGACTGCCTCTTGATTGACTCTTGAAAGAGGAGGATCCATTAGCAGACATGCTGAAATGGCTGATAAATGAACCTTGACAGAGGAAATGTTCATACAATAAGGTCTGGATGACTTGTTTATGATCACTTGAGTCCTGACCAGTTGTGTGTTCTTCAATACTTTGATTTACATGTGTGTGTGTGTGATAAAATAATTTTCCTGATCATCTGTGGAGTATTAGAGTGAATGCATAGGCACAAAACAATCTCATCAGATTAAAACAATACAAAATTCATGAAAGGCCATAAGAAAGTAACTCATACAAATACTGTAAAAACAGGGAACAACTAGCCCTGAGTGGGTGCTGGTTATGTTGTTGGCACCAACTAGAAAGCCTTTTCCATTTGCTAATACATGATTTTCTAGTAAAAGGCTTTCTTGCTTCCATTTGTAGCTGCTGCACATCCTCAGAAAACAAGCCCCTAAAAGGAATTAAGACCCTATCATTCAGGCAGTCAAATTGAAGATGATTGATGCTGGGATGCATCAAACACCACTGTTCTTGTGAGAGAAGATCCAATCTGTGAGGAAGCTTGTGGTAATCGCACATTAAATCATAATAAAATCAGGATTTGTAGGCAGAAATTAGGGCAGTGTGGACGAAGAATACCCAGACAGGTCCAACAGTCATAGGAACAATATGTCTCACAGAAAATACTTTACAGTCGTATTTAGACATGCTACCAATACATGTAACTCCACATGAATTGCAGAAGGAGTCAGTTCTGGGGACATTGCATGTAAAACGAAGAGTGGCTAACATCAAAGACACAAACAATACTAATTTCATGAACTTTAATCATACTTTAACTTAGGAATGAAGTCCGTACCCATCATGGTACTAGAAAACCAAAATATTTGGGATAAATTAAACAGAGACAAAGGGAACACTCAAGTAGCCTATTTACCCTTTGCAGGCAGCATTTTGTTTAACATTCGGTGATGCTTTCTGGTACAAGATTCCCTACAATGAAATACCTTACTACAACATATATACCTCTCCTCTCTAACACTTGACAAACTGCAATCCCAGAAACTCATACATCTAATAAACTTATTACATGTGTTTTCTTCAGTGAACTGCTCATCCGTGTACTGTGTTTCAAGGAACTATCCACCCCAAATGGGTCATGACGATCATTGTGAAAACACACATTCCACAATCTACTGAGAAAGGATGAGTCTCACATACTTGAATCAGAGCAAATTATACTAAACAATAAAAAAGTTCTACTCACACATGGAGGAATTTACCAATAAAAGAATGTGAAAGCCCCTATTTTCCAAGCATAAATGATGGGAAGGCCACTACAGGGCTCTAGACTCACAGGAAGTCTTTCAGCATAGTGTCTTTTCCAGCATATATAATATATTATGACACAAAATGTACATATAAAATGAGGACTGTGAACAGAACAAGATAACAATGTGAAGGGAATACTCCCTTGTAATGCCTACAGAAACAACTACTCCACAGATGATCAGGAAAATTATCTTATCAAAAATTGCTCTGCTGTCAGCTTTTCTGTCAGCACCATGGTTCTTAGTAACTTCTTTGGCTGGGATGACAACTTTGTGCATAACTGCTTTTGCATCTTTCAGAAATGAGCCCAGAGTCTGCGAAAAGAAGTCTAATATTTACAACAAAAAGGAATGTCTGATGCAGCCGTGAATGTACTTTGTTGGCCTTCTGAAACCACTGGTGTGCCAAAAAGTGAGACAAGGTGTGCCAAAAGGTGAGACAAGACACTTCTGATTCAGTGGTATCAATACAGTGCAGTACAAGAAGTTAAAGTTCCATAGCACTTACATGAGTCCCAGTGGCAAAAAGTCCTGTATCTCACTTGTATCCACTGTTTTAGGATATTACACATCACATCCACAAAGGAAGTTCAGGATGGTCCCTTGTTTTTCAAGGTTAGTGAACATCAAGGTATCGAACTTGCATGTTACATGAGTGCGTATTTGCTTAATCATTTTAATGATGTAGTCTAAATTTTAGGAATATTTATGTTGTCTTGCAAAGCATATCATGTGAAAAGTGTACTTAATTGTTTGGACTGACACAGAATCCTGTTTGTCTTTCAGCTGTATAAAAACAACCATTTTTTGTCCAGAAACTTCAAAATCTCAGAACACTAAGTCGTAAAGTATCACTAATGTAAATTCCTGATATGGCATAAAGAGAACATTGGCTAAGAATCCAGTAGCTGCTTGTGATAAGTTCTAGAAAAGGAATAATTGGTATGGATCTCCCTTGTTGTCAGGAATTCCCAAAGCAGTAACATTATTTTGCAGTTTAAAATCTTCCAAGTTCTCCATTTTATCAAGCAACACTTTTAGGGGGCGTTCTAGTGCAGCAATATCCATGGAGTAACTACCAGTTTATATTTCAGGAGAAGAGGCAC
>NC_056725.1:767026252-767036252 GCF_019279795.1 Protopterus annectens
AACTGGTCCAAGGACCTTATTCAGTTATGACCCATGACATTTAGGCAAACACAATGACAAAAATACACAGAATATAGGCATTGTAACAAGAATACGACAAACAGCACAATATAAACATTAACAGAAATCAGAATATTTATATTATTTCAAATATAAAGAAAACAACAACCAGCAGAATATAAGCATTGCTAATGCATAGTAACAAAAATATAGAATTGTTTGCACTGTATACATGTACAGCATATTAACATCAGCAGTAAGGGAATGACCCCCTGGTGGCATTAGCTTCTAAATGTCTACTATGGAAGGAAGCAGAACAAAGGGAATTCCTAAAACTGGTAGCAGTGTGCATCAAATGTGGTCAAGTACATATTTACATAGCAAAGAAATACGGGATATGGACAGTCTATGACTCAGATGCTGAACTTATTCAGTATGCTTGACCTAACCCATTTCTCTCAACTGTCTGGTCTTTGCTGGAAAATATAGAATTTTGCATTACAGTAACAAGGTGACACAAAATTCTAAATGGTCCCTTCAAAATTTTGATTTAATTTTTTTGTTTTGTTTTAGTTTGACCCCTGCAAACCATGACCCACCACATCATCAGCCTGCTGCCACAAACTCAATAAAGCTGTGACCTGACCACCTGAGGCATTCTACTTTGTGTGAAGAATTCACCACTATCAGAGAGAAGAGTGGAGTTTTGTGCCCGATATTAGCTGTGCAAAGACTGTCTAGCAACATTTTTTTGTGGAACTGGCTCTTGTAAAACAGATGAGGCACAACTGCAAAAAATGTAGTGTTTGGATATGAACAGTGACTGTTTCAAGAGATCCACAACCCAACAGCTGTAAGTAAAGATTTGGTATGTTATTGTTTTACATTATTTTAAGAGAAGATGGCAGCAAAAGAGAGATCACTGGGCATCATTTTCTGTGGAACTGGCACTTGTGAAACAGGTTTACCGCAATTGTACAATCTGTAGTATCTGGTTGTATGAAATGTTACTATGTGTGATATATTTTGAGATGGGCCAAGATGTAACTATATGACTGCTGAAAATGAATGGTCGAAAATCCAGACTTGCATATACCAAGTCCAAGACTACCATTTCTCTAAAGATTCCCTTTTTCTAAGAAATGGCCATCTCAGAGTTCTTAGATGTGAAGAGGGGTTTAACCTCCTGCACAAACAAGTTTAAAGTAGAAGGGTGATATTCGACATTCACTCCTGTATTTTCAGTCTTTTTTTCAGCATCAAGCATTCCAAGTACTGGCATTTCATTAGGAGGACAAGAAAGACAGGGGACTGGACCAGGATATCCAAAATTGAACTGATTACTATTCTGTTGTTCACTATAAACAGATGTGAAGAGCCGAATGAAAAAATAAATTGAGAAATGCGGCATTGTATTGGATTTACATACAGAGTGAGTGGTTGGCTGTGTGTAGTTTTTTTATTCCTTCAGTTTCTTATATTAGACACTGTATAACTAAAATAATTTGAAAAAATCAAGACAGTTATTGAAAGACCAGAAGTCACTGCAAAACTATGTACTATCTGTTCTGAAAATTGCTTGAAGTTTAAGTTAATAAAACTAAGCAGCTAAGATGAATAGCAATCTGTAACTGAGCCTTGCTTCCTAACCTTGTCCTCTGATGAGTTGTCTGGGAGCCTTTTCTCATTTCCCATCCAGCTCAGTTTATGTCTTTAAAAAAAAATGCTGGTAAATATGGTTGGGTATGTGAAGTTACTTCCATCACTTCTTCCAATCCATGTTTGGGCAGTTGTGTCCTGTGGCAGCTGAAGCATGGAAATTGCAACTGGCTTCAACTTGTAACATATAAAGACATGAGAATGCTAAAGTACATGCAGTACTATGGATGTGATCTGATCAGTTGGAATGCATGATTACCTTTAAAATATTCAGCGAGCTGTCAATTAAAGGTCTGAGCACACCTGTAGTCCTTCGGACAGCAATCATTTATGAGCAGTTTAAGAAAGACAGGGAACATATACCCTATCTAAGATGGTGATATCTTGAAGTATTCACCCTTCTCTGAGGTATAGTGTGTCAGAGTTAGTACATATAAATACATGAGTGGAGAGGCACGCTTCCCCAACATTAGATAGTATGAGGGGCACAAAACACTTTAAACATGTGTGAGCAATTTTTTTGTGGCAAGTTTCCAAGTGTCTAGACTTCATAGTTTCATAGTTTAGTACTAGGCTATCTGCCCTGGGGCATTTGTAAGTCTAGCCATAGTGATGTGGCTTTTGCCACCCCATGAAATGGTACAAAAATGTACAGAATAAATTTAGAATACTGTGCCTCTGTCTAGTAGTGACACAATGAAGGTCCCCTTATATAATAGAATCAGTTTACTTTGCCCCTGTCTAGCAGTGACACAGATGTGACCCCTGGGGTAAACTTACGATCCACTCATCAAGATTTCTCTTGAAGAGAGTCAGTGAGGGGCTCTGCCTGACATGAACTGGGATCTTGTTCCAAAGCATGGGAAGCCTCTGGGTTATGAATCTATCCCTCCAGCATGTCCTATTCATACTTGTGCCGAGGTTTAAGTCTTTAGCTCTCGTGGTCCTGATGGATTTGGATTTTTTTGAGATGGAGCATGTCCATCAGGTCCTGATTGGACATGGCCTTGTACGTCAGGCAGAGATCACCTCTGAGCAGGCGGTATGTTACTGAATAGAGCTGAAGTTTCTTTAGTCTGGCAGAATAAGACATATGTTGGAGACCCTTGATCCTCTTGGTGAGGTACTTTTGTGGTCTCTCCAGCTGTTGCAAATGCCGGGTGAGGTACATACCAAATGGGGCATTGTACTCAATCATGGGTCTGATGAGGGAGGAGTATAGGGGTACAATGACATCCTTGGATCTGGATGTGAATCCCTTCATGATGAGGTGTGCAAGGTAGAATGTTTTTCTAACCACTTTGACAACGTGGGTGTCAAATGAGAGGTCGCTGTCGACTTGGGTCCCTAGGTCTCTGATTACTTTTTCCGTACTCAGTGGGTTGCTGTCTATGTGATAATTTGTGGGTACTTTGTTTTTCCTAAAGGGGATGACTATACAGTTTTGGCATTTAGTTTAAGGCCGTGACTCTGGCACCAGTTGTCCGCTTCTGTGAGGCCTTTTGTAGGATGTATGTGTCTGCTGGTGTATCGACTATGGCCTAGTTTGCAGTCATCTGCGAACTTTGTCAGCCACAAGCCTCCCATGTTTGCTTTAACATCTGAGAAATAAATGCCGAACAAGAGGGTCCCAGGACAGATCCCTGTGGGACACCACTTGTGACTGTCTTTGAGTCTGACATTGCTCCAGCGATTTTAACTTTATGGGTTCTGTCCTTTAGCCAGTTTGCAACCCATCTAGTGACATAAGGGTTTACGTTTAAGCTGTTGAGCTTATCTATGATGCCTGAGTGGGGTATTGTGTTGAAGGCCTTAGCCAAGTCCAGGTAGGCTGTATGGACTGCTTTGCCCTCATCAATGGCTCTAGTGACTGTTTCGAAAAAGTCAACCAGGTTCAAAAGGCAGGATCTGCCCTTTACAAAGCCGAACTGGGTGGGGTCAAGTGTCTGTAGGTCCCCTATGTCTCTGTTTATGAGTTCCATGATGATTCTTTCCATAGCTTTGCAGACCAGGCTGGTTAAGCTTATGGGGCGGTAGTTCCCAGGGTCTGTAGAGGTACCCCCTTTGTGGAGTGGGACCACTGTTGCTGTATGGTGGCTTACAGTATGAGTATTGCAGTTCACAAAAGAATCTTAATCAGCTTTGTCAAGCCCCTTGTCATGCTGTCTGCATTACAACAGTTTGTCTATATTGGTAAACATTACCATAGGCTATCTTCCAAATCTTCTGACCCCAGTGTTTGTATCTGAAATCTTATCTGTATGCAGTGTGTTCATGTTTCTCCTGGTTTCCCTTGGTAGTAAACTTGTGGAGCATTGAAATGCTAAAGAGCTTGCTGTTGTGGGTTATATTAGAAATGTACTTCTTGTGGTTAGAGCGCACGCGTGCACGGGCATGTATGTGTGTGTGTGTGTGTGTGTGTGTGTGTGTGTGTGTGTGTGTGTGTGTGTGTGTGTGTGTGTGTGTGTGTGTGTGCATGTGTGTGTGTTGTGTAGGCCAGGAGAAGGTTATTAGGTCATTACAACTAATGTAGCATCTGGAACTTCATTGCAGATAATTGCTCTGTTAAAAATATACTGTAAACACTTTAACTAACACATGACCTTTAGAATCATCTTTATTTATATGAACTTTTTCTGTAATTGACACTGCTTTAAAAATGATAAGGTTGCAAATGCAATAGACATTACCATTGGTTCTGATTGATTCACTGAATCTTTTACTGTTTTGTTGTCAGACTAGAACATGCCATTACCTAAGGTAGGCAGAGAAATATTTTTTCATTATTTATTTTATTTGTTAACTGGGTGTGTGGATTCATATAGGGTCCTTTTCAGATACTACCTGGCCATATGGTAGCAACAAAACAACAAAAGAAATTACAGAATCCTGAAAGAAACATTAATTATAGCGGTATATACCGAACCACAATGAATACAATAAAGACTGAAATTATGGTTTAATTAAAGCAAGGTGATCATAATAAAGAGATCATAATAAAGAGAGACTACTTTCTAAGAAACATGTACCATCAGATTAAAGTCATTTGTTAGACTCAGTGGATACCTTGAGTAAATTTAATGTCAAGCAGGAATGATATAAGTGTACATCATGGATTAAAGCTGTTTGTTTAAAACCTGAGAATCCACACCAAATATGGGGTCAGACAGAGACAACAGAGTGAAAACAAAAGGGTTTTACCTGAGGGTAATCTTTGATAAAAAAAAAACAGAAGGTGACAAGTCTATGTTTTGCTCCACAGGAGGTAACCATGAAATGGTATACTCATACTATCCATAAAAAAAAATCGAGCAGGCCTGGTCACACAAAACAGGATCAGACATTACAGGGAATGACTACGGGAAGACAGAGGAGTCAAGAGAAAAGCTGTTACAGTATAGGAGAAAAGCATACAAGTTAAGGTGCTGTGAAGAATTAATAAAGAAGGTACTTGTGAGGAATGATAAACAACTATGGCAACAACCTCATTCATTCATTTGGTGTTACAGTGCTATGCACAGGGATAAAGCCAGGGGGATTGATTGATTTACATCCCACTTCTCAAGCTCCACCAGACTACAGCCCGTCATTTAGAGAGGATGTGGGATCATGAGGCAGGTATGGCCTAGTGTAGTTCCACACCTTCTCCTACAAATGAGCAGAAGCTTATTCCGTGAATCCATCAGTTAACTGGAGAATATATAACACAAAGCTTGGGTTTGCCAAAAGATTGTGTCACTCTCATTTGTTTTAAACTTGTGTTTTTAAGTGGTGGTGTCCCATGATCTTAAGGAAAGTGAGATATATTATGCTGTTAGGTATGCCAATCCTCATGCTAATTAGTTGCCAAGATTTTTGGCCAGTTATACCTACTTTAAGTAGGCATTGTCTAGATTTTTTATATCGACTAGATGAGATGTATAGCCTGACCTGAAAAAAACTGTGCATGGTCTATGCTTTAGGGTTAGAATTACAAATGGTTCTATGTATTTGTATAAGCAGAATAAGAAGATGAATATATGCTAGAGTTTAAATCTGTGAAACACTTAAATGAAGACAGTAATACATGTTGAAATGTAGAGGGCAAATTTTCCCTCCCTGCTGTTCTATAATCACCCCACAAAGTAATGCTAGTAGAATTGATCATGTAACTATTCAATCACTTCTGCTATTATTGTAAATGTTCTATATTATGAGCATTTAACTATCTGGAATGTTTCCACTTAATAAAAAATGTTTATATATATATATATATATATATATATATATATATATATATAGGTCTACTTGAAAACACTGACACACCAAAACACAGACGACGAGAACACCGAGACAGGAAGATTGACAATTGAGATGACCGACAGTTTAAAAGCCCGACGCTGAGAACACCAACATGTTAAGGTAAGTGTGCGATAGCGACAGACTTTAGGGTTAGGGGCGGGTTAAGTGAGTTAGGGTTAGGGTGTGGGTAAGGTGAGTGTGCGATAGTGACAGACCTTAGGGTTAGGGTTTGGGTTAAGGTTAGGGCATAGACAGTTGTGTATGTAAGGTTTAGTGCAGGTTTGTAAGGTTTTTGGTGTGCTTGTGTTGTGTGTGTGTGTTTTTCTGAAAAGGTATTTGTTTTGTTTTGTTGATTGTCAGGATTGTGGTTTGTCAAGCATGTGAAGTTTCGTGCTTTTAAACTGTTGGTTATCTCAGTTGTCGATCTTCCGGTCTCTGTGTTCTCATCGTCAGTGTTTTCAAGTAGACACACACACACATATATATATATATATATATATATATATATATATATATATATATATATATATATATATATATATATATATATATACACACACACACGTATGGATTCACTTCAGAAACTCGAAATACTGAAATCTCGAATTTCAGTATCTCGAACCTAAGAAGTGGAATCCACAAAATAATGAAAACTAAAAACCTCGAATACCGGAAGTTTTGAATTTTGTGGTTTTACTACACACACACACACACACACACACACACACACACACACACACACACACACACACACACACACACACACACACACACACACACACACACCATCCACCACACAAACAATCACTCTACTACATGAAAGCAGGTGACAAGCCCCCCTGCACCCCCCCATGTACCCCCTACTTAAATATTCTCACTCCGAGGTCACACTACATACAAACACATACAAAACACCACCACACAAGCTACTTTCTCTTCGCACACACACACACATCACAGCAACAAAATGCACTGACACACACCACAGCCCCACCCAAACCCCTTAACGCACACACACACACACACACACACACACACACACACACACACACACACACACACACACACACACACACACACACACACACACACACACACACTTTTACCTGAATACATGACCATAGCGGAATTTTAGAAGCACGAAATTCAAAACCTCCGGTTTTTGAAGTTTTGAATTTCGCGCTTCTAAACTTTCGCTATTATGTGGATTCTGCTTCTTAGGCTCAAAATACTGAAATTCGAGATTACAGTATTTCGAGCTTCTGAACGGAACCCATATATATATATATATATATATATATATATATATATATATATATATATATGGGTCTGCTTCAGAAGGTCGAAACCCGACATCATCGAAAACCACATCACCGAGATGAAATTCACAAAAACCCACATTATTGACAGACTGGATCAACGACGATGTTCCCATGGTAAGTAATCACTCAGTCAACAACACACAAAACCGAAACCCCACCATTCTAAACCCATCCAGGTGGGGGCTTTACCACCTCCTCCCAAATTAAATATACCAAATCCGAGATGGCACTACAGTTGGGAAAAGGGCAAAGTTCACCTTCACAGCCAACAGGTTACTTACCCTGGGAAGATCTTCATTAATCTGGTCTGTCGATGAAGTGGGTTTTCCTGTATTTCATTTTGATGATGTGGACTTCGATGAACTTGGGTTTCGATATTCTTAGGTAGACCCATACATATACATATATATATATATATATATATATATATATATATATATATATACATATATATATGTATATATATATATATATATATATATATATATATATATATATATATATATACATATATATGTGTATGTATATATATATATATATATATATATTATATATATACGTGTGTGTGTGTGTGTGTTATATATATATATATATATATATATATATATATATATATATATATATATATATAAACATTTATACAGACATGTATAGATTTAGCTATAGATATTAGTGTACATTTGCAGTGTGTATTCTAAAGCCTTCAGTGGTTATATCTTGCATGACAACAGGTTAATATGGTTTCTGACTACCAGCATCCATGAAGCAAAGTTACTTTTATACTGCACTTCTAGATGAGTTTTTTTGGATAATACAACATAATAAAAAGTTATGCTTAAAATATTTAATTTTAATTTCATAGGAATCGGTCACTCATGCTTTTTTTTTTTTGGTAGATTAAATAATGACTAGGTAGAGTCAAGTTAATTAGGCTGCTGGGTGGTGTTAACAATTAATCTTGTCTGTATAAGCCTTATCCAGGCATATTAATACATATTCCTTTGTTAGCTTCTTTCAAGCGACAACTGATAAATGTTGCAGTGGATAATGTATGCTTCTGTGGAGATATGTTGACAGCTGGAAACTTGAAATTTCAGCCTGTGAGATTCTTCAGAATGGTGACCTCACAAATAAAATAATTCTGTTACAAAATAATTGAGCAACATATACTGTTCCTTAAAATATGTGGTACTCCACCGATGGACTAAAAATGTTTCTTTTCTATTAATACGTAGTAGTCATCCCTTTCCTGAGGATTCATTAAGATCCCCAGCATGGGGCATAGGACTTAAAATGCCTGTGTTCACAATGCAGAAATCAGTAATTCAGGGACACTTTAGCCACATTGAGGAAAGATCTTCCTGAGGCCAAGCTGCATGTCTCTGAATTGTGTTACTCACCAAAAACTGCAGATCAGCACTTCCTATGGTAGTAGGCAATGGGCAGACACATCGCAAAAGCAAAGTCACCCCATTTACTGTCTCACACACAATACACACATTCAGAAACAGATAAACACACATACACTCACACACAAAGATAGACACACTCACACGGCACCATAGCTATTCCTGAGTTGTTTACCATCCCCGATGTCTCCTTTTCCTGCATTAGTAAATCACAGAAGATTACAGTCAGTCATTAATGCCAGACAATAGAGTTCTATACATCATATCTTGCTGATTTTTCCTTTGTGTCTATTGATTCTCCCCACCTGGTCCCAATAATGTTAAAGTGCCATTAAAGGCAGGAAAAGTGAAACTGTCTCCTGGTACCTAGTGGTTCTCCCCATCCAAAAATGTTGCAGGAGTTGCAAGTTATTTTAAGGGGATGTGCAGGTATGACAACCCCTCTGACCACTACCACACACATATTTGCACCATACATTCACAAACACACACACACACACACACACACACACACACACACACACACACACACACATATGCACATGAAGCAGCCCTCATCCCACCTGATGGCATTCACACACACATTCACTTATTCACCCATATACACACACATTCACAGTCATACACATAAACCACAACTAATCTAACCCATCACTACCCCGCCTACTGCTACCCCCCAGACAGAAGGAAACTTACACACACAATCACACATGCAGTCCCTTGCATTTAATCAGGCACACACCTCCTAAGCCTGCTTTACCACAAAATTCCCCAGTACTCACATGTACTCGAATGGATGAACCTAGCCTTTTGGCTATGACCACTACTGCAATGTGCAAGGAGCAGCTGTGCTAATTTACATGGCAGAGTGATTAATTGTGCTGTGCTTGGATGCATACCTCTCAACTGTACAGATTTTTGCATAATGCTCAGATTTTTGCCTCATATGTTTGGTCCATTTTTCATAAAATTGTGGTTTTCTGGCAAATTAGCAGTGGATCATTAAGGACTGAAGTTAGAAAATAATGACATATATTTGACTTTCAGACTTCCTACCCTTCACTAAATTCATGCTAATACAAAACCTATTACTTTATGAACTTTCTAAGTTTGCAAGAGCAATATTTAAAAATTGTCTCTGTTTTTGGGCTTTTGTTGTCCCACTTGTATTTATGGCTTTGTCCTGATTTCTTGCTCTAAGAAGTTGAGAGGTATGCATGGATGACTTCCCATAGGCAGTTGTGGGAGGAAAGTACATGCCTAATTATCATATGCCTCTCCCACGGACTGCTTTATTAGCATGTAACATGGACGCAGAGACAGCCTAAT
>NC_056725.1:767041252-767091252 GCF_019279795.1 Protopterus annectens
GCATGAAACCTGAGGTGAGGCTATGATTAAACAAGACACTTAGGTGAGGTGCCAGTTCATATTGTAGTTCATGTAGTACACAGCCCGGGATGTCATCTGGTCCCATGGATGCTGTATTCTTGGCTTTAGAGAGTGCGTTTTGTACCTGTGTGGCCGTTATTACTGGAATTTGGCAATCTTCCGGTATTGAGATGGGCCATTTAGGGTGTGAGAGGGGGGTGAAGTTGGCACTGAATTGATCTGCCAGGATAATGGCAATATCCTTCGGATCAGTATATTTAATGCCATTCTGTTTTAGCTCAGAGCAGATCTGAGCATTGCCATTTAGATTCTTGACATAGTTATAGAATGCTTTGTGGTTGTCTTTGGAATCTTTGGCAATTTTATTTTCGTAACTAGCTTTGGAGGATTTTATGAGGCATCTCAGTTTCTTACTGAGGCTAGTAAGGGAGTTTTTTGCATCCTGGAATTTTCCTCTTTTCTGCAAAAGTTTCTTCCTTTTGTTGTAAAGTTTGTTTATGGCAGGGGACCACCAGATTGGCTTCCTTTTTGGATGAGAGCATTTTGGTTCTATTTGGGATGGCATGATTCATGCATGAGTGGATGTGCTCGTACAGTGCCTTAGTGTAGGATTCAGCAGTTGAACTTTCAGTTCCCGTCTGCATGGGTGTCATGAAGTTTGTCACTTCTGACTTGAGTAGCATGAAGTTGGCTTTGGAGAAGTTTTTTATGGTGGTTTCTTTACTGGGGGGTGGGGGTGGGATGTGGATGTTAAGGGTGATTAGCTTATGGTCAGACCTGACTAACGAGGGGGTGACCATAGGTATGGAGCATTGATTTCCCATGTTGGTAATGACCAGGTCTAGGATATTGGAGCCCCTGGTGGGACTATGGATTAGTTGATCCAGGGCGTTAGAATTTATGAATTCCAAGAATCGTTGCGCAAAGGGGTTGGGACATGAGTAGTTTTCCCAGTTAATGGCAGGGTAGTTAAAATCACCCAGTATTAGGGTGTTTGGTTCTATCTTAATATTTTCCAGTATGTTTAGAAAGGTGTAGTGAGAATCTTGGGGTATGGTGGGGGATCTGTAGCAAGCTACAATTTGGATTGCAGTCTTACCTAGTGTTAGTTGCACTTGGAGAATTTCAGACACATTGTGTTGGCCAACTAGCCTGGTGGTGTGAATATCCTTGGTGAATATTGACACTCCTCCACCTTTAGTGTTTTGGTCCTGGTTTGGTGGCGAAAAGTGTGGTAAGAGTTGTAGCCTGGTATTGCAGGGGTGCTCTCTGGAGCCTTGAACCAGGTCTCAGTTACTGCACAGATATCGATGTTCTCCATTTTAGGAGTGCCTCGAGAGAGTGCATTTTGAGGTTTAGACTTCTAGCATTGAGTAGCATTACCTTCAGATTTTGCATGCTTGTACCTGTTACGGTGGTGGTTTTGTCCTTTGAAGTTTGCCTAAAAAGGCACTATAGGGTGGCAAGAGCCTTAGCCAGTAACCTGAATCCCAGGGCGACAGGTGCAGACCATCTCTGGCAAAGCATCGTGGTCTGTCAATCATGTCATCCCAGGCAGACAGATACTGGATCCCCTTTGAATGACACCATAAGCTTAGCCAATTGTTGAAGTCAATCATTTTATCCTTACATTGTGGTATCATTCTGGGTGAAGGCAGGATGCTACTCAGGGCTAGGGTCATACCTGCCTGGGCCACATGATCCGAGAGCTCTTCCATGTCTCTTTTCATGTAGTCCAGGGAGGTACGTCTCAAGTCATTCACTCCAACATGGACAATGACATAGTCATATTTGTACTTGTTGTGGAGTGACTTAAGTGCATGCGTTATGTGGCGGATCCTGGCACCCGACAGGCAGCTGACTGTAATTTTCTCCTTATTCAACCTGGTGAGAGGGACATCAGTGTGCCGGACTATAGAGTCACCTATGACTAAAGTGTTAGGTACATTGTCTTGCCTTAGGGGCTGTTGCTGGGTGGCACACTGGTGTTGTGAACTATGTGACACATTGGTTGTGATTGGTGTTTGTTTGCGTTTCAGCTTCAGAGGTCTTTGTTGCTTGGGCAGGTTACAGTTAAGGGCCTCTGCATATGTGGATTTAGTGTTGCTATATGTGGGTGTTGGTGGTGCGGGTTTAGAAGGGCTATGTGTTGCTTGAGGTGTAGTGTGGGTGTTAACCTTCTCCTCTTGACTGTTTAGCACAATCTTGGGTGGAGAGAGCTTTGCTTCCATTTTGGCTATGTAAGTGCATCTCTCACAGGTTGTAGTGTTGGGTGGTAGGAGGAGAGGGTTGTCTGTGTACATGAGGCAATTGCTGCATTGCCTCAGTATGCCCAGATTCACCAGGTCATTGAGGATTTAAGTAAGAAAATAATCACAGAAATTTGAGTTTCATACTTTATACTCTTCAGAAAATTCTGCTAATGCAAAACCTGTCATTCTATCATCTTTCTAAGTTTGTAAGAGCAATATGTAAAAATTGCCACTATTTTGGGCCTTTGTCCCCTATTGCTTATGGTTTTGTCTGGATTTCTTGCACTTAGAGCTTAAAAGGTATAGTGCTCTAGGAGCAAAGATAGGAGAGGCAGTTATGGAGTTAGATACAGAGATACAGATAGACAGACAGACCAAGGGACTGTAGATAGTGATACAGATAGATAAATAGACAGACAGACCAAGGAACTGTGGATGGAAGATAAATTCCAAAGCTAACTTCTCCTGAGGAACTTCAGCACATGTGTAATAAAGCATGACATAAGTCAGTAAGTTTGGTACAGATAGTGTGGAAGCTAATGACCTTCCAGAAGGTAAAGCATAGAGGAATGCCAGTTCTGTCTACTGACCTGTTAAAACAGTAACTCAGAAGAAAAGTTTGCAATCATTGCAAATTCTGTAACTCTTACTAACGAGACAGTGAAAGGATGGAGAAGTTGCAGGAAATTTTTGGGCAGCTTAAGAGGAATTTTAAGCAATGGCAAGACATGTGATGTACTGTTACTTGTGACTGAAGGTTCATAGGTTCATAGGTTCATACTAGGCTATCTGCCGAGCTATCTTACAAGCCTTTTAGCCCTATTTTTTTGCCTTTAGTACCCCCTTTATACCCACCCCTTATTTTGCTTATTTTCTGCCTCCTCTGATTGACACTGACTGTGATCCTAATCCCCTGTATATCCATCCATCATCCCATTGGTCAATTTCTCTTGAACACAAGGCTCTCGAGTGCTCTGCCCCTTATTTGGGATTTTATTTTAGGAGTCAGAGTCTTTTGGTGATGATGAATCTATCCCTCCACGTCCTATTAATATTAAGTCGTAGGTTTTTTAAGTCTCCGCCCCTGTGGCTCTGATCGGATCTAGATTTTTGAGGTGAGCATATTCATCAAAATCTGGGTTGACATGGCCTTTGTATGTTAGCAAAAGGTCACCTCTGAGAGCAGAGTGGTAGGACTGAAATAGGAGCTGAGTTTCGCAGTGAAGATTTACAGTGAAAACATCAGCATTTGCTCAAAAAGATTTGGCAAAGGTGAAAGTTTACATTTTGCTGGGAGGTGGAGAAAACCTGGAATGCCAAATGACTCTGTACTGCACTTATCCAGAAAGAACTCTATGAAAACTCTGTATGTAAGTGTTTTGACATGCTGGCAGCAAAAGGATATAACTTGCGAGCTTTATACCTGCTACCACAAATGTTATCTGAGAAAAAAACTAATACATTACCTACTTTTGTAAGGATAATTTGGCCTTCTGCATTGATACACGCAGCAATGCTCACATACACAGATGGATATACATATATACATATCTTACTAAGTAATAGTTGTGATTCACAAATGAGGACAGGTGTGATAATAGGGACTACGTGCTCTAACTGATAGGCAAAGGTCCTGTTGCATGAGATGGGCCTGCAAGTGGGAGAAAATAGATCAGATGCAGGATCAACAGATTTGATTTAATAAGATACATCCATAATAAAATAGTACTTTAGCATCCACTAATGCTACGTGAAAGCAGAACATGAAGGACTGGTTTAGCCAAATGTCAGTGAAACTTCATTTACTGACTGCTTCAGTGTCTGGTATAGAGGGTTGTAATGTGGCATGCTTGCTGGCAAGGACTTGTTTAATTTAAGCAGTATGTCAAAAACATATCTTCAGTTGTGGAGTAGTTGATTTGAAGAAGCCTGTCTTTTAGCAAAGTTGAAATGGCACAAATGTCAGTGTTCGAGTAGGTTAGAAGATGCACACATGCATTTATAAAGCACTAAATAATCTGAGTAAAGGTATGAATTTAGACTGAGGTGATCTAAGGTGAGCAAGTTTACAAAACCAAGCCTTGTGACACCATAGATAGAAATGGTATGAACGAAGCGAAAGACTGAGACATTGGTGCTTTTAGATGTGATTTTTAGAAAACCAGTGTGCATTACTTTCAGAAGGCCATATCTGGTGAGCTCAGATAAGAGTGGGCCATGGAAAACAAAAGAAACCTTTATTGAGAACTACAGACTTCGGCGGATTCCTCTGCAGTTACCTGCTGTCACTGTAGGTCTACCTTACTCACTGTTTGAGTTACTTCATTTGGAGTTGCCTTTATACCACAACATTTATGTAAATCTGTTTAAGGATTTTGGGACACCATTCTACCCATTAAGGTTTTTTAAATTATTAGAAGACAACCCGTTTACTGCTCAGTGTCTTTTAGTGCCTCTTCATCTCATAGTTCCAGAGGATCTTCCCTCTCACTGTGTGATTCTGTACTTTGATCACAGAACCCCATTTCTAATGCTCTTGATAACTTCTTCAGTTTCCAATGATTTAAACAGTTTTGCATCCAGTGTTAACTGTGCAATAGCATACACATTGCCCAGGCCTTCAGTTACATCCCTATGTCTCCAAGGGTAATGAAGAGATACAACCCAACGTTAATTCCTTTAGTGCCATGCTAATTACCATCTTACTCTTCAAATGCATGCCACGATATAGGACTTTTCTCCTACCTTTTAGCCAAACACTAACTCAGCTAACAATATGGAAGTTAATCACGTTGTCATCCAACATGCCCTGGTGCAGGATTTATTCCTTGTATCCCCTAATTATGTAAAAAATAAAGCTACTCATGTGGACGTTAATCTTAACCCTGAAATGGATGACTTCCATCATCAACTTTTTGTGTACCACAAAAATGAAATCTGTGCTGCTTCTTGCAGAATAACATAATTGCCTCCACTTTCTTAGTTTGCACTTGCCCAGTTATTACGAGCGATCAGATGTGTTTGGTATAACATCTTCCTGTATATACATAATGTTATAACTCCTATAGGGCACCACATCTAGCTACTTTCTAGGACAGAGTCTCATTACTTCCCAAATACTGGTGGCAGATCACCTGCTCTCTTAACATACTGGTTCCCTCTCATCTCTATAAAAGGCACTCAGTCAGCCATCTTAAATCACTACAGTTTTTCTAGTTGGCCACATGACAAAGGTTTTTACTAAGAGAGCTAGCAAGCCTACAAGGTATTTCAAAGTTATTAGGTATACTTGTTTATGTATGCATATGTATGTATTTATTTGTATTTGTTGACTGTGATAGTCTGACTGGGTTATTGCCACTTTTTAGCAGAGGATCAAGGAGATAAGCTTCCCAAACGAAAAGATAATATCATTTTAACGAGATATTACACGTGCGGTCTCATCTGACAACTATAGTCTCAGTTGTATGCACAGCTCTATATCACTTTGAGACTCTGAAAATGGTTGAAAAAAACCAATGCCATGCATTTACAGTTAGCTCCCTTTCTGTAGCTCATTGTTTGCAAATTACTTAGTCAAAAAGCACTGTATAAAACGAATAAATATGAATGTTAATACCTAAATTAAGTGTCTATGTATTTTGGAAACAATAGCCATTTCAGATAAAATAAAGATGTCCTCACATGTACTTCTAGATCACTGACCACCTGTAGTCTCTGAGGAGCAGATGGTCCACACAGTCCATATTTCCACAGGGCCATGTATTCTATAAGAAACCGATTGTTCCTTTTTCTATTCATCCATCTACTTGTACACATTTGGCAAATTTGGGAAAGCAAATCCTGGTACTGCTGGTAGCATATCCATGACTGAATGGAAGCCAGATATCTACCCCGGATAATGTTTTGTACTGCAAAGCTCTTCAATGAGACGATGGAGCTGAAGCCGATCCCTAAAATGTGAATGCATCTGTTATGTGCATCACATTTAGCTACGCTCCAAAATGTTTGCCAACTTACAAATTAAAAACAGAAAATTCTTCTTAAAAACTAAAACATTTATGGCTGTTAGCATTATCCACTAAGGCTGCAAGCTCATCCACAGTCTCATAAATAATTTCATGACTTCCCGCAGCAGAAGCTGGCAAAGTCTCATTCCCTGTCAGTCTATGGAAAAAATGCTTAGTCGTTTTTTTCTCTCTTATTATGCCTACACTTTTGAAAGCTTAAACATGTGGTGTTACGCAACATGTGTATGACTGTTTTCTAAATGGCCTTGCATTTATTAATGGTCACTAAGTTTAAGGGAGTAATTGATCACAATAACTGTAGACCACAAATCTGACCATCTTGCGCTTTGCATTGTTTTCATATTCACTTTCCTGCTGTTTATTTAGTGTGTTGCCCTCCCTTCAATAGTGATAAGCAGTCACATCTTCAGCATCTCATTTTCCTCATATTAGAAACTCAAAACGCTTGGAGAAATTAAACCATCAGAGTACCAGCAGCTAGAAAAAATGCCAAGAATTTTATCGTGATAACATGCTGAGTTTTATTCTAAGCACATACCTTCACATCAACAATGCCAGTACAATTTTTTTAACCCAAACAAGGCAAGGTTTTTGTGTATTACAGACTGATGACCAGCATAATAAATGCATAATTAAATATGCACATATGGTAAGTCAGTAATTGAAAACAGAAACTGAATGGAGGTTCCGGTTCCTTGTATATAAATTTAAAATGTCTGACAAACTTTAATACCCCCTACGCACAGACATACGCGCACTAACACACAGTCACAGCCAAAGTATAACTTGGTAAAGGAAAGTGGTTTTAAAACAAATGGTTACCAACGCTGACAAATGAATTGCACATGCAAAGGAATGTACCAAATTGATAAAGCACAGCGAGAAACATCAAAGTATGAGGCTTCAGGCAGCATAGATGACGCATCATTAATAAGTGATGCACACTTTTCAACAATGAACTTAAAACATATATATTTTGTTAGTAACAAGTACAGATAATAAAATATTAAGAAATATAAGCTCTCTCTCTCTCTCTCTCTCTATTTAGTCCATCACTTCTGGTGATTTTTTTTTGGTTGTGACTTTTTATCTGCCTATTAAACAGAAACTTGTACACACCATATAATTCCTCTAAATATTTCTCTCAAACAGTTGCACTCATTATTTTTAAAAATCTGAGCATACTTACTGAAATGTACTCACACAGACCTCACAGGCCTAAGATCAAACCTGCAGCTCAGATGTAGCTCCATTGGATTAAACAGCAGAGATATGTCAGTCCAGTTGTTATGTCCCTAAATGAATCAGAAGTGGAAAATGTACTGAGCTGCAGAGCACTTTCAATGAAACAGAATCATGGAAATGATTAGCAGAAAGGTTTCGAAGTGCCAGCACATATGGAAAGTTGCTTAATGACAGACGTTAAAAG
Organism: Protopterus annectens; assembly: GCF_019279795.1. Lineage (NCBI taxonomy): Eukaryota > Metazoa > Chordata > Ceratodontiformes > Protopteridae > Protopterus > Protopterus annectens. The sequence continues at coordinate 767,048,986 of NC_056725.1, forward strand.
ATCAGAAGTTAAATCCTCCACCTTATTTTGCTCATCCAGTAAAATACCTGCTCTTAGAATAGTATGGCAGAATCTCTTTATACCACAACTTTGACCTGTTCAGCTTCTGCACCATGGTCGAGCCATTTGGTTATCAGATAACTGCACAAATGGATAATCTTTGTCAATGTTTTCAGTCAAAGCCCAGGATCTAGTACCAGACACATTTAATGGTTACAACTTGCAAAATTTAGATTAACAAATCAGAGAGCAGGTCTGTTGTATTGTAGTTAACCGCAATGCTCATAAGAAAGCCACTTAAGCAGAAAGAGAATGCAAAAACCTCAAAAAACAGTAATTGGAAATCAGGACTATGTTTCAGACCTTAGAGGTGTGAGGTACTGAAGTAATCTTGAATCTCTATCCTTTAAAGGATGAGCTCCAAACAATAACGTATAAGGTGACAAGGCAGTGGCAGCTAGTGACTTCAAACAAGGGCAGCGGGGTGGGCTGCAGGAAGTGACTAAATGGCTGGGTCTAACTGGAATGGAATAAGTCCCTATTACAGCATATCAGTGACCATTACCTGTGATCAGTCCACGATTGGGGGTCATTCACTTTAATCTACAGATTGTCTCAGTGTGTATCTGATCATTACCTCAGGTATTTGACTGTAATCGACAAGGCCAGCTTTAAGTGAAATGGAGCCATAGAGAAATGACTCCATGGTGACCCCTGTTGCTCACTAGTCCCACTGCACTTGTCTACTGTTTTATCCTCTTTGTGTCCCATACCATCCAGATAGATTACGTTTTTCCTGTTTTTCATACTTTTCTTACTTTATAGCTTTCTCTCATGTTTTTAACACAGCTTAAATGGCCAAGACTCCGTGTCTGGGGTTCACTTGTATCCCTAGAAGTCATAGGTTCTAGATGCAATGAGATGCATCTTGGATTTTATTTACAACATTGTGTTCTAATGATTGCCTGTACAATAAACAAATTCACAATTAAGGAAAAAAATTCAGTCTAATTTTTTTCACTTTCAGTCTCTGACTGTTATAGTCACCTGAGACAGACTGAGCCAATCGAAAGGGCTCCTTACTGCTTCATTCAGCAGGCCAATTAAATACTTGTTGAGGAATGTCTCTGAAGTCTTCAGCAGTTGTGTATTTTGCTGAGACTGAATTTAAGAAGCCCAAAGCCAGGCTGTTTTGAAAACAGCCTGGAAATCAGAATACACCATTTTTTACTCAGGCATTCTTGGAGTTCTGAGCATCCAGCAGTCAGGTAATTAACTATTATTTTTACTTTAAAAATAATAGCTAGCTTTTAGAATAAAACAGTTTATTTTTCTTCATATTTTTTGTAACTGGGGAGTCTGCATCCCAGCAGCCAGTACCATGAGCTGCCCCTGTAGAGGGGCAGCCCTGTACAATGAACCCCTGAATATTAACTGAGGTGGTATGAATGTTGACTCTGGACAACAATCAATCAACATGAATTCAGGATGTGGGAATGGGAAGGGGGATGACCATAGACAGAGGGCATTAAACGTGAATTTGCCACATGGGGTAGGGTAACCAAAAGCCAGTGAGCTTAGGAGGTGGAAGGACATGAAATGGGCATGAGGACTAAACGTCCGCTTCAAGGTAACAAGGTAACAAAATAGTGAATTTGGTACAAACCCCTCAAAATATTCATCTTATGGGTCTAAATCATGACGTCTGAGGCTCTGTTATGCACAGTTTGTCTCAAAATATGATTTTTTCAGTCTGTGTGCATTGTTTAATGTTTTCTGCCTGAAATCACTTTTGGGGTAGAAATTTAAAGGGTCAGTGCAGTAGTTCATAAAGTGGGGTCCCTAATATGACATTTTATAAATCAAATGTAAAAATACTAACTGTTCAAACAGAGTGAAATTTTTATCACTTTAAAAGCAGACTCATTAATGACAATGATTAATACTTTGGTAGAAAACATTCTAAGTATTTGTCTTAGGGTTGTAAATCATATAGCATATGGGGTATGCAACTTTAAATATGCTAATGACTAGCTACATGCAGCTGCATGCCATAAGGTACATATTCCTTCTAGAGGCTCAGTAAAATTAAACACCTCATAAAGGCTAACTATATCTATGTTGTCTCTGTTGTACAAACACCTTGATGTTAAAAGATGTCAGAACTGGTGAAATATACTTAAAGAAATGGAAAAATATATACATACGTTTTTATTTGTTTTTGAGCCTCCACACCTGTGCTTCCTAGCCACTCCTTTTGCATGTGATATAAATGATCTAGCAGTGGGCATTAAACAGGTGTAGCTTGAAGCTGTCACCTCTTTCCATAAGTAGTGCAGCATCGAAAGAATCCTTATCCTCCTATACAAGCAGATGGCGTCTGTTAAGTCTGAGATCTTCACTGGGGCTACATTAGTGGTAGACAAGCACTGTGATCTGCCCCTCCCCCAAGCCTCCCCCTAAGACAAGTGAGCAGGTTACGTCCCTTCATTTCACTCTCTTCCCTCCATACTCTACCAACTGGACCAGTACTCAGACCTGGGTCCGCTACATTGTAGTCAAGTTTACATTCTTCTGTGTTAGCCAGCCAAGCAGAAGTAAAACAGCATCTGAAAAAGTGGCGAGTTATATTTGTTTTTAGAATTTGTGGGTCTGACAGTACAGAAGTTTAATACAGTTAGAAATAAATGCTTCAGCTGCACCACTAGAAATGTACTCACTGCAAATCAGCTTAGCAGAAAACTGGAAACTTTGGATACAGAAATTTGCTTTGTTTCTCACGGTGTCTGGGATAGCTGAGAAAGAAAAGGAACAGTGTGTCATGTTTCTGCATGTTATGAGGGAGGAGGTCTTGAATGTATTTCATATTCTACGTGTCTTGAAGAGAAGAAGAATAAAATTGCAGCAAATAGAATTTTCGTGATTACTGTGAGTGTAGAAAGAGTACACCATTTGGTCTTTCAAGGCAACAGTGTGACAGAGACTATAGATGCTTGTGTTACTGGCCAGAATAATAGAGCAAAACACAATGTGTTTGATGTGCTGCATAACTCACTATCAAGAGAATCAATAGTTTGTGATGTAAGAAATGATCAGATAAGGAGCGTACTATTAACATTAACAGTCTGGGCTATTGCCTATCCTTCTTGCTTCAGGATTTATTACAGATATAAACATATATGACTTTAGGAAAAGATGGAGATGTACATATAGCAACTTAAATTATTTGTACGTAGTTAAAATAATTAACTGAGGAAATGGATTTTTGCAAGATAAAAATGTAAACCAAGTAAGAATGCAAAAAAATGAGGGTTAGAGTGATAATTAATTGTAACAATAATAGAGATGAAAAAAACACACAGGATGCACAGAAAATATAATGCAGATGAAATTCAAGCTTCTTGTAGCAATCATTGATATAATCACTACAGGAAGCACTGTCCTGCATTTAATATTTTCTGAAGAATGTATGCTAGAAGGAACCATTTGCAAAATTGAGCAAAATAAAAGGCAAGCGTGTTCAAATTAATTTGCATGTTTTTCTGCAAAAAGATGAAAATTAACTGTTTGATGCAAACTGTTGAATTCTTGCGGTATGAAAATGCACTGTCACTAAGGCAAGAAGTCAAATGGATGGCAATAAATACTAAGAATTTATAAATACCATATTGAATTTCAACTAGTCACAGATGCAGACTGCCATACTTTGTCTAAATACTTCTGAATTATTGGAGTTAAAAGGTTCTGAAAAAGAATGTTGTTAACACACTATTTAAATATTCAAGCTACTGAGTCAAAATTTACTGTCATGCCAATATAAAAAGTTTAAGAACCTGTTTCAAATCATAACATTTAAAGAAAAATGCTGGCTGAAACAGAAATGTTAGTGCAGAACAGAGCCATCTGCAAGGTATATCACAACAGCAACCCAGAAGAAGAGATGTTAATGGATTTGATCCAAGTCTTAATGGTAGTGAAATGTATCTCTATCCATGGAGTAGAGTGAGTACAAATTTGTTCTAGCGAAAATTAGCCACATATTCCTTATTTGCAGATTATTTTCCAACTTTTCTGAAATAATCAAATTGACAAACCTAAAAAGTGAGGAGACATTTGTGCATTAATCTCTGCATTTTTAAGAAAAGGAATAACTCTCTGGAATAGAAAGGCAGTAATTCAGAACATTTAAGCATACTATCCAGTCCACACTATCAACAGCCTAAAGGATAAGAAGGGAAAACTATTCAAATAGTGAAACATCTCATACAAAAAAGAAAAAAAAAAAACTGTAGGCAGGGTATGAGTATGGTCACCTGACAGTTTTGGAATATGCCATTATAGGAATTCAGTCTCTCGTAAGTTTAAATGTCAATAATTAGAAGGATGAAAAGCAAATTAATCACTTTAGGTATGTTAATGATGTAACTGTGGTGGTAGTGCTGCGGTAGAGTTGTCGCCTCACAGCAAGACGTCCTGTTCGATTCTCAGCTAGAGCGTCTTCTGTGAGGAGACATGGATGAATGGGCGTACCTTCGTTGAAGGTTGTGCGTCAGGGCTGGCAACTCGGCATGTAAAAATCCACTGCCAATCATTAGCGGACCGGAGTTCCGCTGTGGCGACCCCTAACCGGGAAAAGCTGAAAGACACAACAGGTATGTTAATGACGTCTGAAAATCAATACAAAGAAAAGGAAATTCTGGAAAGAAATCAGCAAAGGTATAAATACTAGAGTCTCTTTGACCCTTCCAACTGTAATTATACTGTGCAAAGCAAAATCTGCCATATAGAATTATACCACCATCAAGTAGACAATCTCAGTATAACTAACAGACTGCCAATGTACCACTGTTTTTTACTATTGTCCCTCCTTCCCCCAATATGGGAATTCTACCCCATACCCTAATCTCTACATACACCATGTCTGAGGTCACAGCAACTAGCAAAAAAGGAAAATAATCATCTTTTTCTTAGACTTTGGAGATAGTATATTTAGAGATCAGGACTGGGTCTGAACTGAAATAGTTGGTATACAGCTGTAACAAACTCATATGTCATTCACGAGGAAAGGGAAATCTGAACAGGAGCAAAAGCAGACATTTGTGTAAGAGAAACATATTTAACGTTCAAGGAAGAAAAGCAACAAGAATTTTCACAACACATACCTTTGTAAGGAAATAGAGACCATGACACCTGTGACAGTCAAAAGACCTCAAATAATGTCATAGTGCAGGTCCTATGTCCAGAGAGAACATGCATCTTAAATATTCCAAATCTGTAGAACTACTGAAGAAACCAGGCACATATATGGATAGTTTGATCTATGAACATCGTTCTAAAGACTGAAGTTTTAAAATTTATTACATTCTCTTTGACTGGACCAAAATGTTTTATTTGATGTAAAATGCCATGACATGACTAGTGTAGAATTAAAATTACCTTAAAATGATCAAGGCAACCCAACGTATGCCACATCACATACTATATTTAAAAGTATATAACACACACACACACACACACACACACACACACACACACACACACACACACACACACACACACACACACACGTGTGCGTGTGTGTGTGTGTGTGTGTGTCTGTGTGTGCATGCATAACTATAAAAATAGGGTTGTATCACATAGGCTATACAGTTTTATGTAAGTTAATGACTACTTGCAAGCAGGTGTGTGCCATGTAGTACATATTCTTTCCAGAAGCTCAGTCTTCTCAGTTGTTTCTTCATGTGGACTAGTTGCAGCCATAATGTCTGTTATTTGTACACTCATGTGGACTAGTTATAGCCATAATGTTTGTTATTTGTACACAACATTCTGACAAACATCTTTATATTACACATTAAAAAGTCTAAGTTACAATTATGCAATTTAATTTCAAACAACATTTTGCAATTGCTACATTTTTTTTCATGCTATCCAAAATAAATAAATAAATAGTTTTATGATGGAGGTGCTCATCTGTGAGGTTCTATACATGGCTGTTTGCAAGCTGGTGTAAAAATATTGAACTCTAAAAAAGCTTTCAAGTTTCAAATGAAACACAAACTGTCAATTTTAGCAGTTGTTTATTATATTCATGGGCAAAGCATATAAGTGCTTATGTTATGAAGTCCATAGTGCTATTTTACATTTCCATTTTAAAAGTTGATTTCACGCTTGCTATGATAAATTATATTACAACATTTCATTAGACACAGTGGGCTAACTCATGCTACTCCAGAAAAGTGGGGTGAGAGTGTTAGGAAATGATAAAGTAAGGTAATTTCCTTAAAGTCTTAGAGAAAATACTAGTTTTGTCAATATGCAGCAAGATTGCAAAGACTAAAAGTCTCCATTTGAAGGGCAAAGGTCATACCATGGGCATTCATGGGCAGGAGGTCTTCTGCTAAAATAATGTTGCAAGGATATTTTCATAGGTTCTTTCTAACCAAATGAGGTTAGACACATTGCACAGTAATGGTGGGAGACAAACAATTTACTAAATTAAGTAGATTTGCTCCAAATACCCTAGGTCAAAATTTACAATCATCCAGCTAGTCCTCCAGAATGGTTTTAAGGGCTGTTAAGGAAGTAATGGCGTCGGGCCTCATAACACCCCTGGGCGGGCATTAATTATACATTAATACACACCCTGTCGGGCATTACTGCTTGCTTAACTGTCTATAGGACATATTCTGTTCATAGAATCAGGACATTAACTCCAAGACCCACCTTGCCTTAGATGTCAGAGTATTAGTAAACTTTCAGCTAACCCTTAATTACCTCAGGCCTTTTTACTACCTTCTATTCAGTATGATGTTAAGCGGACATCAATTCAGATCAGCATACATTTGAAGCTGGATAGAAGAATTGGATTGTTTTTTTGTTTTTTTTCACTACAAAGGGCAACATTTCAGGATCTGAAAAGTACATTTATTACTGTTTAAGCAGGCACAGAGTTTGGAAACATTGAACTCTATAGTGAGTGCTGAACAGTGTGTTAGAGCTTAATTGCTTCTGTAAAGAATAAAGTCTTCTATAGAAAAAAGGTAATATGCAGCTCTGGAAGCTGAATGACTCCATTATTTATCCTGGAAGCTGAATGGCTCCATTATTTATACATAAGGCAACAAGTTAAGAACCAAAAATGGACCACTTAACTCCCATGCTAAAGAAATCAACAGCCAGACTATCTTATCCTATTACCTCTTGGAAATGCATTTTGTTAGGTAATTTTTTATCTGTTTATGTATACAGGTTTTAAGGTCAGATAATAAAAGGGGATGTTTTGCTGTCTTGGAAGCCTTTCTTAAGGTCAATAAACACAGCTGAAGTAAGTAGCCTTTTTCTTATATTTGAAAAATAGTATTGATTATACTATATATGGCCAGAAGGATACCAACCCCCTTACTAAAGCCTTGTTGAAATCTTAAGAGCAGGACAACATTTGTACACCTAATCAAGCAGCTACTCATAAACTGCCTCTTCCAGTATCATGGCCAAGCACCTGATACTAAAACTGGGTTTATAGTCTCCTACTGAAGTGGGATGAGAGTGCTGAACAAAGAAATAACATTAGCACACATCAGGTAAGAGGAGGCAACTCCACTGTAGAAGAATTAGTTGATTATGGTAACAAGGTACCTACAAATCCATAAGAAGGACATTTTAAGGAATTTGTTGTGTAGTGTATAGGCTGAGATACCCCTTCTTTCTTGAAAACTCTCAGAGAAATAACCTACTAACTTAGTGGTGATCATCTTGAAGTAAAATGCATCCTGCCAGAAAGGGAATCTCTCAGTAAGAATCATGATACTTTTATGGAAAGTAAGTTCAGCAGAGCTGTTGTAGTTAGTACCAGAGAAATTCACTTATAAATATGATCTGGGCTGAATACCAGAATCCACTACCTTTGTAATGTTTGTGCATATATGTTCAGTTTAAAACGTAGCACCAGGGAAAGCAGTGCATGCCCAAAATAGTGTAACCAGTAAATCACTTCCCAGCAAACGTACAGTTCTGACAAAAAGTTAGCATGTTTTGCTGAAGATTTACTAAGTATAAGCAACTGGAACTGGCAAAGTAGATTTTTAGTTACAAAATAAATAAATAAATACATACATACATAAATGAATAAGTGACCATTAAATGACACATGATAAACAAGGTCAAACAAGGTAAGCTAAGTACTAGGGAAACATGAAAAGTTAAGTTCATTATAATGAATAGGTTAAATACTGAAGAAATATGGCAGTTAAACTCCTTCTGGAGAAATAAACTGTTAATGCTACCGAACAATTGAAGTTTTTTCCAAAATGAGACATCACTCTAGTTTCTGGAATGTACAGAGTTAACTTGCTTCAGATTGTTAGGACCATGTAATTAAACATCATTTCTCATTTTGGATTCAGTGAAATAAACAGTTCATTGTTTACTTGAAAAAGGTCCCTGAGCTTAAGGCCTGTTTTGTATTAAAGCAAACCAACCATCTCTATAGGAATATAAAAGATGCTCATGTCTATTCATTTGTTTAGCAGATGAATATGTACTTACATGACACAAAAAACAAAAAACTGTCATGAAGCAAGAATCAGCCTATTTTAGGGACCAATTTAAACTTAACAGCAATGGATACATATATATGTGTGTGTTTTGTGTGTGTGTGTGTGTGTGTGTGTGTGTGTGTGTGTGTGTGTGTATATATATATATATATATATATATATATATATATATATATACACACACACACACACACACACACACACACACACACACACACACACACACACACACACACACATATATATATATATATATATATATATATATATATATGAATATGTGAAAGCAAGTAGTTCAGTGCATGCTAATTCTTTCATTTAAACATATTTTGTAACACAAACACAGAAGCATTGTGGCTCATTTGACAGCAGTACATAAGGACAGCAGTTAATGCTGGGAAGAAAATGGAAAACACTGCAGTTAATATAAATATGCACAGTTCTAAAACTACTTTCAGGAGGAAATACAAAGTATGAAAAAGATAGAGGAAGGGGTTGATAACACAGAATATTAAGGCTGTGAACCACTAACAATCTTGTATCTGTGGTACCTGGTTTAGTTCCCTCAGCCTTCATTTGCCTACTATGTCACCCTGAACATATATTTTAACCAAACAGTGCTCTAGGGCAATTAGGAAGTGGGGCTTGGCTTCTCAATGGTCTTCTGGAACGTATGCTTAGTAACTATATGAACAAGCAGATTATTAACCTTCAGAGGATGAGAAACTGAGTAAATTAAAGAAATAAACAATGCAGTACCATAAACCAGTCCTTATTTTATTTTATTTTAGACATTTTTTAACTGGGTTAGTCTGACTGAGCTAGAGCCCATTTTCAGGAGAGGCCCAGTGAGAAAAGCTCCATACTATGCCATTAATAAAAACAGAGACAACAATTAGTACAATAAGTTTCTAATACAAGACAGAATCAAATACAGGGAAGACTGAAGGAGAGAATAAAACCTCAAATGTAGTACAACAATATACAGATCATTTGGTAGAATTAGGTAATTATAGGTTCATAGGTTCATAGGTTTATACTAGGCTATCTGCCCCAAGGCATTTATAAGCCTAGCCTGAATTTTTGTGGCTTACGCCACCCCTTATATGAAAAAATACTGTACCCATTAGTTTGTTGTGCCTCTGTCCAGCAGTGACACAGAGATGATTCCCAGGGTAAACCAACGATCTCCCATCCACAGGTCAAGATTTCTCTTGAACAGAGCCAGCGAGGTGCTCTGCCTCACATGGACCGGGAGTCTATTCCACAGCATAGGGAGTCTCTGAGTGATAAATCTATCCCTCCAGCATATCCTATTTATATCCGTGCTAAGGTTTAAGTCGCTTGCTCTAGTGGTTTTGGTGGATTTGGATTTTTTGAGGTGGAGCATGTCCATTAATTCCGGGTTGGACATGGCCTTGTATGTCAGGCACATGTCACCTCTGAGCAGACGGTATGCGACTGAATAGAGCTGGAGTTTCTTCAATCTGGCAGCATATGACAGATTTTGGAGTCCCTTTATCCTTTTGGTGAGAAACTTTTGGGGTCTCTCCAATTGCTGTAGATGTCGGGCGAGATACATCCCGAATGGGGCATTGTACTCGATCATTGGTCTGATAAGTGAAGAGTACATGGGAACAATGACCTCACTAGATCTGGATGTGAATCCCTTCAAGATCAGGTGGGCAGTGTAGAAGGTCTTTCTAACCACTTTAGCAGCGTGAGTGTCAAAAGAAAGGCCACTGTCAACCTGGGTCCCCAGGTCCCTGATAACCTCTTCTGTGCTTAGTGGATTGCCACCTATATGGTAGCTTGGGGTTACCTTGTTTTTCCGAAGGGTATGACTATACATTTTTTGGCATTTAACTTCAGGCCATGGCTCTGGCACCAGCTATCTGTTTCCGTGAGTCCCTTCTGAAGGATATCCGTGTCCGATGCACTTTCCACTATGGCGCCCAGTTTGCAGTCGTCTGCAAACTTTGTCAGCCAAAGACCTCCCATGTTGGCCTGTACTTCTGAGAAGTAGATGCCGAACAATAGGGGGCCAAGGACCGAGCCCTGTGGGACACCACTTGTGACCAGCTTGGAGTCTGACATAGCGCCAGCAACTCTAACCCTGTGGGTTCTGTCCTTAAGCCAGTTTGCAACCCATCTTGTGACATATGGGTTTACATTTAAGCTGGTAAGTTTTTTACAATACCCGAGTGGGGTATTGTGTCGAAAGCCTTTGCAAGGTCAAGGTAGGCTGTATGGACTGCCTTTCCCTCATCAATGGCCTTGGTGACTGTTTCAAAGAAGTCAACCAAGTTCAAAAGGCGTGATCTTCCCTTGATGAAGCCAAACTGGGTCGGGTCTAATGTCTGCAAGTCCCCTATATCTTTGTTTATGAGCTCCATTATGATCCTCTCCATAGCTTTGCAGACTAGACTTGTTAAGCTTATGGGGAGGTAATTACCAGGGTCCGTAGAGGCACCACCTTTGTGGAGTGGGACCACAGTTGCCATACGCCACTCCTTGGGCACGTATCCTGTGGTAAGGCTGAGATTAAACAGCTGCCTTATGTGCGGGTTTAATTCCTCATTTAGCTCATGTAGCACACAGCCGGGGACACCATCCGGTCCCATTGATGCTGTGTTTTTAGCTTTAGAGAGAGCAGCTTTCACCTGCGCATTTGAGATGTCTGGGAGGCTACACTCTGCTGGGATAGTTATCTCTCCTTTGGGGGGGAGAGGGGGGTGAAGTTTGCACTGAACCTGTCTGCCAGTATGTTGGCAATGTCTGTGGGTTCAGTGATTTTTGTATCATTTTGGACTAATTCTGAGGAGTTTCCACCCAGGTTCCTAACATAGCTGAAAAAGGCCTTATGATTGTCCTTTGAATCCATGGCAATTTTTCTCTTAAAATTGGCCTTAGTTGATTTTATGAGTGCTCGTATTTTTTTACTAATAATGATCAGGGGTGACTTCCCTTTTATGGATTTTGTTCTATCATGTAATAGCTTTCTCCTCTTATTGTAAAGTTTGTTAATGGCTGGGGTCCACCAGACTGGACGTTTGCCCTTTGTGGAAAGAGTCTTGGTTTTATTTGGGATTGCCTGATCCATGCAGTCCTGGAGGTGTTCATAAAAGGCATTTGTAAGGGCTTCCGCAGCTTGGGTTGTGGTTTCCACTGTCTCAGGGGCCTTGAAGGATACCACACCAGTCTTGAGTAGTGTGAAGTTTGCTTTAGAGAAGTTCCTCACTGTGGTCTTTTTTGTTTGGGGTGGGGACGGGATGTGGATTTCCAGTGAGATTAGTTTATGATCAGATCTCACCAATGAGGGATATACTTCGGTGTGGAGCATTTTGTCCCCATGTTTGTGATAATGAGATCTAGTATATTTTCTCCTCTCATGGGAACAGTGACTAGCTGTTCCATGGCATTTGAATTTATGAACTCCAGGAACCGTTGGGCTAGAAAGTTAGGGCTTGAGTAATGTTCCCAGTCTATATTCGGGTAGTTGAAGTCACCCAATATGATGGTGTTTGGAGATACATTTATACCCTCCAGTGTCTTCAGGAAGGCTGTGTGGTGTTCCTGAGTTTGAGAGGGTGGCCTGTAGCATGCTACAATTTGTAGAGCAGTTTTGCCTATGGTTAGTTGCACCTGGATGGTTTCGAAGCTTGATGCGTTGCCACCAACCTGGAGGTGTGGGTATCCTTTATGAATATGGATACACCCGCTCCTTTTGTGGTGTGGTCCGGGTTTTGGGGCCGGAATGCATGATATGTGGTAAAACCTAATAGTGCCGCGGTGCTCTCAGGTGCCTTGAACCAGGTTTCAGTTACAGCACAGACATCGATGTTCTCCATACTGAGAAGGGCCTCGAGTGCGTGCATTTTGAGATTTAGACTTCTGGCATTGAGCAGCATTACCCTCAGTTTCTTCCCATTTTTGTTTTCTAGGGTGGTAGGTTTAGAATTTGAGCCTTGCCTAAAAAAGGCACTATAGGGGTGGCAAGAGCCTTAGCCAATATCCGGAATCCCAGGGGTGACAGGTGCAAGCCGTCCCTTGCGAAGCAGCGTGGCTTGTCAAGCATGTCATCCCAGGCAGACAGACACTGGATCCCCTTTGAATGACACCAGACATTAAGCCAATTGTTAAAGCTGATCATCTTGTCTCTATATTGTGGCATCATTCTTAGTGAAGGAAGGATACTGCTCAGGGTTAGGGTCATACCTGCCTGGGCTACATAATCAGAGAGCTCCTCTATGTCTCTTTTCATGTAGTCCAGGGAGGTACGTCTCAGGTCGTTCACACCAGCATGGACAATGACTGTGTCATATTTGTACTTGCCGTGGAGTGACCAGTGCTTGTGTTATGTGGCGGATTCTAGCGCCCGATAGGCAGCTTACTGTGACCTTCTCCTTGTTCAGCCTGGTGAGTGGGACGTCAGTGTGTCTGACTATGGAGTCACCTATGACAAGTATGTTTGGTGTTGTATTTGTCTTTAAGGGCTGTGACTGCTTTGCACACTGCTTTTGTGGTTTATGTGTTGCTTGTGGGGTGTCTTGAGGTAGCAGTTGTTTGGGTGTCTGCTTTGGAGGCCTCTGCTGTTTAGGTAAATTTTTACTCAGAGCCTCCGAGTATGTCTTTGTGTGTTTATGTGTTTGATTCAGTGGTGTGGTAGCATTATGTGAGGCTGGTTTTGTGGTGTGTGTAGTTGCCTTCTCCTCCTGTCTGGTCTTGCCAGTCCTGAGTTGAGAGAGCTCAGCCTCCAGTTTGGCTAAATAGCTGCATCTCTCAAGTATTTGTGTTATGTGGGAGGAGGAGAGGGTTGTCTGTGTACATGAGGCAGTTATAACATTGCCTCAAGATTCCCAGATTCACCAGCTGGACCGGAGAGGAGATTGACAACTGACCTTTGGACATGCAAGAATAATATTGGGAATTCCTTAATAATTGAAAACAAGGGCCAGTGGGGAGTGAGGGTGTAGTGCTTTTAATTTTAGTGCTGACTTATATAATTGCTTTAGTGAGCAAGTGCCAGGTAACTTGAGTGCAATGTGTTACAAGTAACTAAATGCAAAAACGACAAACAGTAACTTTCTTTCAAGTGAAACAAGGAAATAAGTACAGTAAGCAATGCAGATATCACTAGTGATCCACAGAAGCTGAGAAGCCGATATTAGGTGGAATTAGCTTCCAGGGAAATAACAAGCAAACAAACAACAAGCATATAAACAAAGCTAGATTCAGCAGGCCTGGATCTAGTCTATGCTAGAGCAAACAAGGTGTACCAATTTCAGTAAGCTACAGTTCAAATATTCAGGCACTATAAACCTTTAACCAGAAATTCCCAGCTCAGAAGGGCAGAGTCCAGCCTCTCCTCCCACAAGAGTGCAGACCACGAACCTTCTTAATGTAAAATAACTGGCCTGAAGCCCAAGTGCCTAAACCAGAACTAATACACTTGGACACTGGGCTCTCAATCAGCAGTTCCCAACTTAGAAGGATGAAAGCTACCTGTCCTGCCACCACAGTGCTTGCCACAAACCTTCCTAATGTAAAACAACTGGTCTGAAGCCCAAGTGCTTAATCCAAAAGGCTTAGAATGATAGCTACACTTTAATCAAGTTACAACCAAGCAGTAATAAATACAATTGAATACTTTAGAGAATGTCTGGATTAGTGCTCAAGTTACACAAACAACGCTAGATCCAGCAGGCTCGAATCCAGTCTATGCCACAGCAAACAAGGCGCACCAACTTCAGTAAGAAGCAGTTCAGATATGCATGCACTATAAGCCTTTAACCAGAAATTCCCAGCTCAGAAGGGCAGAGTCCAGCCTCTCCTCCCACAAGAGTGCAGACGTAATTGTACAGGAGACATATTGTGTTTATCATAGGTACATATCTGTCATACTGTAGTTACTTTACTGAAGCTACATGGAAACGTAATCTTATATTATGGCAGGAAGAGGTAGAAAACAGGTGGGTGAGATGTAGCAAGAGCCAGATAGAGCTGACATAGGTAGAAAACAGACAGAAAGGAAAGGACTTGCAGAGAAACTAATTTGAGATAAGGAAATAAGTGCAGGCGTGGTATCAAGATGGTAGACTGGTGGTTTATAAAACATATAATCTAGAAGAGTAATACAGAGGGAATTATCTTGGGCTTTGGCAGGAACAAATCCAAGAGTTCAAGAGTATCTTTTAAAGATATTGGTGTTAGATATAGCTGTGATACTCAGAGGATGTTTGTTCCAGGCTTGGGCAACTGAGAAGCTGTAAAGAACTTTGCCAATAGTTTTTTTGGGCTTAAATACTTGCAAGAGATGTTGTTCCAAGCTCCGGAGAGAATGTTCAAGAGTATAGAAGGAGAGTAAGAATGAGACAGCAGGGCAAGAAGTAGGTTTGTTGAGGATGGAGTGAGTAAGGAGCAGTTCAGTTGTTGGGGGAATTTTAGTCAATGTAGGTTTTTGAGAGAACGGCAGTGGTGCAAGTTGCAGGGTTGGTTTGTAGCTAATCTAGCAACTTTGTTGTAGGTGACGTCTAGCTTGGACTTTAGAGAGGATTGCAAGTTGGTTAAGATTGGAAGGACATAGAGTAGACTGGGTAGAAGACAGGCATGGGCAAAGAAAAGTTTAGAGTCTTTGGAGAGGAAATTTTAATTTGACATTTATGATAGTGCCTAGTAGCTTTGTGTGCATTTATACATTAATTGCTGTGTTATTAGTGATGTGATGGTAAAGCTAGATATGTGGTAAGAAAGTGATTTTGGAGGAATAGGAGAAGTTTGGTTTTCTAGGGAGTGAATATGAGTTGTTTGTCAGTTAACCATTTTTTGACAGAGCTGAATGAGTTTTGGGTTAGAGTGTGAAGGTGAGACAGATTGTCAGAAGTGGAGATTATTGTAGAATAATCTTCATACTGAATAAGAGAGGAGTGAGAGCAGGAAGTGTGAAGATAGTTAGTGAAGATGTTAAGTAGTAGTGGCTTGAGGATGGAGCCCTGAGGTACACTTGTTTGGACCGGAAGGAAGAGTGAGAAGGAGGTGAGCCACTTGACAGATCTGTAGCCTGTTGGTAAGATTGCTGGAGAACTAATAAAGACTAGGGTTGGAGAGATTAAGGTCTAATAGTTTGGTCAGAAGCTTGGTGTGAGAGACAGTGCCAAAGGCTTTAGAGAGATCCAGAAATAGATATTAGATGAGTTTGCTGTTGTCTCTAACTTAAGAGACAGCGTGTATGAAAGAAATTAAAGCTGTAGCTATGCTATGATTAGGGCAGAAGCCAAGTTTGATTTTCCTGGAGAAAATAATCAAGGAACTGCTTACGTAAGCATTTTATTAAGAATTTTAGATAAGGGGAATAAAATGACTATGGGCCTGTAGATTGAAGGGCTGATGGAGTGACCACCTCTGTGGATAGGTATAGTATAGAATTTCTTCCAGATATCAGGGACTGTAGAGTCTTGGATAGATCTGTTGATCAGACTAGACATTGGGTAGGCTATTGAGCTAGCTGCAAGCTGTAGGTAGAAGGGAGGCAGATTAATAGCAGAGGGAGAGCAAGGCTTAAGTTTGCTAAGAAGAGATTTTATGTAAGCAGTGGGGACTGGCTTCAATGAGTAGGAGGTTTTGCGGGTTGATGGAGGGGGTGCAATCAATAAATTGGAAGTATGGTTATTCTGGGTTAGTTTGCTGAAGGGGTCAATAAAGTAGGAGTTAAGAATGGTGGCAGTATCGAGGGGAGAGTTGTTGGGGCAGGGGTTGGTCATACTGGGGCTATCTGGGTAGACAATCTTATTGATTGTATTCCAAAATTGTTTTAGGATTGCTGTGGTGGCTTGCTTGTGGTTTTAGGTAGAATTTTTTCTTTATCATTATTTACCTGTTTTTTTGCTAAAATTCAGAGCTCTTTATAGGTTTAAAGGTGAGGATAGGATTTTGTTTTTAGCCGTTTTTTCCAAGCATTATCTCTCTTGTGCTGCATTAGAGAGTGAGTGGACTGCAAAAGCCAGGGAGCAAAGAGTGATTTTACTCTTATTCTCCTAAGGGAAGCAAGGGAGTTGAGAATGTCTAGAAAGATGAAGTTAAATTTGTGTACAGCATCATCAAGGGGTGGGTCAAAAAGGAAGGACCAGTTGGTAGAGGAGAGTCAGTCATTAAGTACAGCTAGGTTAATGCTACAGAGACTACAGCATTCTTTGTATTTGCGAGTCCTACTTAATTGAAGGGAGAATCTTTGAATGCAGGTAGGCAGGTGGTCATTTAAAGAATCAGGCAGTGTACTGGGGTTGTGGTAGAGGTTTGGATTAGATGCTAGGATCCTGTCTTGAATAGGACTAGAATTGGTTCGCTTGTTGAAGTGGGTAGGGGCTGAGATTAGTTGTGAGAAGCCATGAAGATTTATGCAAGAATTTGGGGAGTCAGTGATCAGGATCATCCAATCTATGTTGACATCACCCAGGATTATTGTTTCATATGATATGGAGTGGGAGATCCAACAGAGGACATGTTCATGGAGGGGGATGTTATTACCTGGAGGAATGTATATGGCAGTAATTGCAAGCTTTTTATGATCGTTCAGTTTACAATTTACTATTAGGTGTTCTGCAGGGTGAACACTGGGGAGTGAGACAGACAAAGGGGACAGGCTGAGCTGATCAGCATAGAGTATAGCAGCATGACCTACTTTTTTACGGACCTTATTCAAGTGGAAGATATTAACCCAGCCACTGGAGATGCACAAGCCAGTGCATTTCTTTGTGCCGCTCCCAAGCCCGGATAAATGGGGAGGGTTGCATCAGGAAGGGCATCCGACATAAAATTTCGCCACATCATACATGCAGAAAACTGTACAGAATTTCATACCGGATCGGTCGAGGCCCGGGTTAACAACAACCGCCACCAGTGCTGTTGGCCAACAGGGTGCTGGCAGAAATTGGGCTACTGTTGGCCGAAGGAGGAGAAGAGGTAGAAGGCATGCCCGAAGGCAGGTAAAGGCTAGGACTGTGATAGTGAGGGTCGGAACTTTGAATGTTGGCAGTATGTCTGGTATAGGGAGGGAGCTAGCTGATATGATGAACCGAAGAACGGTTGGTATATTGTGTGTCCAAGAGACCAGATGGAAGGGGAGCAAGGCTAGGTGTATCGGAGGCAGTTTCAAATTGTTTTATCATGGTTTGGATGGGAGGAGAAATGGCGTAGGCATTATCCTGAAGGAACAGTATGCTAAGAGTGTTTTAGAGGTGAAAAGAGTGTCGGATAGAGTGATGTTTATGAAGCTGGAAATTGATGGTGTAATGATGAATGTTGTTAGTGCATATGCACCACAAGTTGGGTGTGCGATGGATGAGAAAGAAAAATTTTGGAGTGAGTTGGATGAAGTGGTGATAACTGTACCTAAGGGTGAGAGACTGGTGATTGGAGCAGATTTCAATGGGCATGTTGGTGAAGGGAACAGAGGGGATGAGGAAGTGATGGGTAGGTATGGTGTTAAGCAAAGGAATGCAGAAGGTCAGATGGTAGTAGATTTTGCGAAAAAGATGGACATGGCTGTGATGAATACGTATTTTAACAAGAGGGAGGAGCATAGGGTGACATACAAGAGTGGAGGAAGATGACCACAGGTGGATTATATCTTATGTAGAAGGACCACTCTGAAGGAGATTGGAGACTGTAAAGTGGTGGCAGGGGAAAGTGTAGTTAGGCAGCATAGGATGGTGGTTTGTAGGACGACATTGGTGATCAAGAAGATGAGGATGAGTGTGAGGGCAGCACCAAGGATCAAATGGTGAAAATTGAAAAAGGGTAATTGTGAGGTGATGTTCACGGAAGAGTTAAGACAGGCACTGGGTGGCAGTGAAGAGTTACCGCATAGCTGGGTAACTACAGCAGAGCTAGTAAGAGAGATGGCTAGAAGGGTGCTTGGTGTGACATCTGGAAAGAGGAAGGAGGACAAGGAGACCTGGTGGTGGAATGAAGAAGTACAGGAGAGTATACAGAGAAAGAGGTTGGCGAAGAAGAAGTGGGATTGTCAAAGAGATGAAGAAAGTAGACAAGAGTATAAGGAGATGAGGTGCATGGCAAAGAGAGAGGTGGCGAAGACTAAGGATAAGGCGTATGAAGAGTTGTATAAAAGGTTGGACACTAAGGAGGGAGAAAAGGACCTGTACCGACTGGCTAGACAGAGAGACCGAGCTAGTAAAGATGTGCAGCAGGTAAAGGTGATAAAGGATAATGAGGGAAACATACTCACAAGTGAGGAGAGTGTGTTGAGCAGATGGAAAGAGTACTTTGAGGGTTGATGAATGAAGAGAATGAGAGGGAGAGAAGGTTGGATGATGTGCGGATAGTGAATCATGAAGTGCAGTGGATTAGCAAGGAGGAAGTAAGGATAGCTATGAAGAGGATGAAGAACGGAAAGGCTGTTGGTCCAGATGACATACCTGTGGAAGCATGGAGGTGTTTAGGTGAAATGGCAGTGGAGTTTTTAACTAGATTGTTTAATGAAATCTTGGAAAGTGAGAGGATGCCTGAGGAATGGAGAAAAAGTGTTTTGGTACCGATTTTTAAGAATAAGGGTGATGTGCAGAGTTGTAGTAACTACAGAGGATTAAACTGATCAGTCACAGCATGAAGTTATGGGAAAGAGTAGTGGAAGCTAGGTTAAGAAGGGAGGTGATGATTAGTGATCAGCAGTATGGTTTCATGCCAGGAAAGAGCACTACAGATGCGATGTTTGCTCTGAAAGTGTTGATGGAGAAGTACAGAGAAGGTCAGAAGGAGTTGCATTGTGTCTTTGTGGATTTAGAGAAAGCATATGACAGGGTGCCAAGAGAGGAGTTGTGGTATTGTATGAGGAAGTCGGGAGTGTCAGAGAAGTATGTAAGAGTGGTACAGGATATGTACGAGGGTAGTGTGACAGCGGTGAGGTCTGCGGTGGGAGTGACGGATATGTTTAAGGTGGAGGTGGGATTACATCAAGGATCAGCTCTGAGCCCTTTCTTATTTGCAATGGTGATGGACAGGTTGACAGACGAGATCAGACAGGAGTCCCCGTGGACAATGATGTTTACAGATGACATTGTGATCTGTAGTGAGAATAGGGAACAGGTGGAGGAGACCCTGGAGAGGTGGAGATATGCTCTAGAGAGAAGAGGAATGAAGGTCAACAGGACTAAGACAGAATATATATGTTTGAATGAGAGAGAGGATAGAGGAATGGTAAGGATGCAGGGAGTAGAGGTGGTGAAGGTGAATGAGTTTAAGTACTTGGGATCAACAGTTCAGAGTAATGGTGAGTGTGGAAGAGAAGTTAAGAAGAGAGTACAGGCAGGATAGAGTGGGTGGAGAAGAGTGTCAGGAGTGATTTGTGACAGACAAGTACCAGTAAGAGTGAAAGGGAAGGTCTACAAGAGGGTAGTGAGACCAGCTATGTTATATGGGTTGGAGACAGTGGCATTGACAAAAAGGCAGGAGTCAGAGCTTGATGTGGCAGAGTTGAAGATGTTAAGATTTGCACTGGGTGTGACGAGGATGGACAGGATTAAGAATAAGTATATTAGAGGGTCAGCCCAGGTTGGAAGGTTTGGAGACAAAGCCAGAGAGGCAAGATTACGTTGGTTTGGACATATGCTGAGGAGGGATGCTGGGTATATTGGGAAAAAGATGCTAAGGATGAAGCTGCCAGGTAACAGGAAAAGAGGAAGGCCTAAGATAAGGTTTATGGATGTGGTGAGAGAGGACATGCAGGTGGTTGGTGTGACAGAGCAAGATGCAGAGGACAGGAAGAAATGGAAACAGTTGATCTGCTGTGGCGACCCCTAACGGGAGCAGCTGAAAGAAGAAGAAGAAGAAGATTCAAGTGGAAGATATTATATCCAGGGGTAGAAATTCATTATCTGAGATGTGAGGTTTAACAAAAGGACATGTAGAATACAAAAAGGAGAACACCAACTGCTGCAATAAAGATTTTTTAATTCTGGTACCTCGGCCTTCTCCTGGAATACATTTTACTTAGTGCTCCACCCATTTTTATACAAATCTTTAATTAGATAATTGATGCACCATCCTTTTATTAAATAATTACCATTGTTTCATTACTACTTGAAGCAAACAAATTTGACATTTCTATGCAACATAATAACTAGAGAATAAATAACATTCATTTCAAAAATAGTTTTGATAATATAAACATAAATATAAATACTATCAATGAGATATATACCTATTATTCACACAATGTTGTCCTTGCAAGCAAACCCATTTCCCTGAATATATTTAGAAACATTAAGAAATATGTGAAGAATATGTAAAAAGACTAACACTACTGAAAACATTATTTCTGACCTATGTACTGAAAAAATCATTAACATATTACACCTCCATGTTCATCCCATTCGGAAAAATAGTTTTCAAATTAAGAATGAACCTTGACTCCATCAAAAGTAATTTTTCACGAAAAATGGCCTCATTCCCAAATACATTGGGTCTACCTAATACACTGAAAACAAATCCATCTGGAACCCCCCCATGATTGTCAAAGAAATGCTTTCCCACTGGGCTCTCCATTCTCCTGTGCCTTATGTCACCCAGGTGTTCCAAAATCCTTAATTTAACCCTTCTAGTGGTTTGTCCACCAGTTCTGTCTCTCACAGCCACATCCTATAATATACACAACCCCAGTTGAGTTGCAATTATAGAATTCCGTGGCATTATATTTAACCCCATTGATTTTACAACCATCCAAATTCTAATCAACTTACACACTTTACATTTTCCACACCTAAATGATCCCCTTCTCTCATCTTCACGCTCTTTATCATTATTTCTGAAATTTAGAATTTCCCTGAGATTAAAATATCTTTTATATGAAAAAGTCACCCGTGATGGAAAAAGCTTTCCAATTTTCTCATCTTCACAAATAATTGGCCAAAATCTATCCACTAGTCCTTTTAAGGTTTGAGAAAAATGGGAAAATCTGGTTACAAAGAATATTTTTTCATTGGATTCCCTATAACCACTACTATTTTTACAATGAGTGTCACGATCTTCACACTGTCCCACCCCTCTAAATCTCACCCTGTTACTGGACTTTCTGGTAATGCCCAACTCATTTTCCACCCTTCTTCTAGCTTTTTTAATACTCATGACAGAATATCCTCTCTCTACTAACTTTCCTTCCACTTTATTAAATTCTACTGAAATCAAGTTTTTTTCCGAAATGTGTCTTCCTATTCTTTTAAATTCACCAAATGGGAGAGATTCAATCAAGGAATCACTATGCATGCTAGAAGCATGGAGAAAATTCTCTGCTGCAGTCTTCTTGTAGTGTGGTTTGTAATGAATTATATTTTCCTGACTCACATAAATTTCTACATCTAAATAATTGATGGATCTTCCCCCTATGTTGTAGGTAAAATCCAAACCCCAATTGTTTTGCTTCAACTCTGAAACAAAATTTTCAAACTCTTCTGGTACACCACTGCACAAGAATAAAAGGTCGTCAATAAATCTCATGTATTTGACTACCTTACTTTTATAAAAGAAAGAGGGATAAATATAACTATTTTCAAAATGGGCCATAAACAATATTGCATATGAGGGCGCAAAAGCTGCCCCCATAGCCGTACCCTCTTTTGCAAAAAATATTTTCCTCAAACTCAAAACAATTGCGTGAGACAGAAATCCAACAGACTGATGATAAAAAATGTTCTAGGTCCATCCCCTAGCATTTTCTCCACTGCTTTTAGACCATGCAACTTATTAATGCTAGTATATAAAGATTTAACGTCTATACTAGCCCAATAAAAACCTTCATCCCATGCTATATTACAAACCTTGAAACACACCTCTTCACTATTCTTAACATGAGATTGTACCCTCTCAAGATATCCCTTTAAAAGGGAATCCAAAAATATACCTACATTCTGTAGGTATCCTCCTTTCCCTGAAACTATGGAAGTCGGTGGATCCATGAGATTTTTGTGTATCTTGGGGATGGTAAAAATCTAGCCACTGTGGATTCTTAATATGTAGCCTTCTAACATCCCTGGGGATAAAAGCCAGCTCACCCCTTTCCAATATTTCCAACAGTAACATGTTGTATTCTTTCATTGGATTTAGGGTAACTCAAAATAAATATTGTCATCATTCAAAAGTTCCAAGGCCATGGAATTGTATTTGTCCCTAGAAAGAACTACCCAGTTCCCTCCCTTATCTGCCTGAGTGAATACATACTTTCTATTCATGCCCTTTAAATCACATAAAGCTTTCCATTCATCCCTTTTCAAATTATATTTTCTTTCCTGAACACAAAACTTTGCATGTTCTTCTCCCAAAGTATTTAATAGTGTTTTCTCAAATACACTAATGACTATATTCCTTCTAGGTGGCATGAATTCACTCTGGCAGTGTAGATGTGAGGTTTAAGACAGGTTTCAGAGAGAATTACTATGTCAATTCACTGACTTTGTGAGAAGGCTTTGAATGCTCATTGAGAGTGTGGTTAAATGTTTTGAGGTGGAATAGGGGTGAGGGGAGAGAAGGGTGTCAGGGGTGGATAGGAATAGATGGACTGGAGTTGGGTCCAGGGTTGGGGTGAATATCGCCTGAAAGTACTTTAAATTTACTTTATGAACCTGAAATATAACCCAGTACTTTTAAATGATAACTACACCATAAGCATAATCTTTTTAAATCCAGAGTGTAATTTATTACTTAGACAATCCTTACAGTGTCACATATAAAAGGTCCTATACTACCAGATACAAACAATAGATGACTTTTTCCATTTGTGTGGCATTTCTATGCATTTTACCTCCCTCACTGCATATCATATTGCATTTGCATGAAAGTTTGCAATACTTAAATTAATAACTTGCCTCTCTGACTACATCTTATGATTTTTGTAACAGAAAAGCTTCACACAGCAGAATGTTTGCAAATCTGATTTTTTTTCTTTTCTTTTGAGTTTGTAGAAATTGATGCTTACTCACATCTTAGCTACCAGACCAGAGAGAAACTGCTTCTTTTTAAGCAAGGGTTACAGATGAATAGTCAGCTCAGGCAAGAAAGATGGGAAACTTAATACCTCTTACTGACAAACTGATTGAGTGAACAAGATGATTTGGCAAAAACAAAATGTTACTGTGGTAGCACAAAGTACACTGATGAAGAAAGAACCTTTAGCAAAAGTAAAACAACAATGACAGTATTCATCATGACATTTTTGGGATAACACAAATTATAATGTAATGCTAATGCTTTTAATAATGCTTTTAAGTGATACACAGACACCAATGCTGCCTACAGAATGACAATACGATAAAAACACATGATATTTCAGTTTTTTTTTAATAAAATGGGTAGTACAGTTCAGACAGTGCTGCCCATTTCCTTAAAAAAGCTAATTAACCTCAGAAGACTAGCTTGGGGTTATGCTATCATTTTCAGCCATAGAAAATAAAACTATGTCTGCAGTAATTCATTCCTCATGCAACATGGTATGCATTGCATATAACTGACAAAATTAGTCTTATGAGTCACTGCTTATTAATGTTCACTTTTGATTTTCCACTGTATTTTTGTTGTGTAGGGGACAAGAAGTGCTAGATATTTCATATGGAGCAGCATTTTCAAATCTTGACTTTGAAGGCTTTTAGTATGAAGCAAACAGCTTATATCAGGCAGAATGGTGACAGGAGTATTTCTTTTCCAAAACTGCTGCAGAAACTGTGCTCAGAGACCACCACAGCAAAGGAAGTCTGCCTGCATTTAGGGGTCCATGCACCAATACTGTAGCAGACATGCAGATTACTGCGTTGGTTTGTGACTGACTGTGCAGTAGCTTGTTAAGATAAGTTTGTATTTAAAATTATATTTTATTTTTTACACACTGTTTTTTCACTGTTTGTAGGAAGGAATGCATATCTTGTAAACAAGAATATTTACTTTATATTTTATTTTACATTTAATGTTCACTGTTTGTTGTTAGAAAGGGATAGCTTTTAAACAGGCAAACACTAGTCGTCCCAAGGGGCCTAGTTAATGTCACACCAACTGCAGACAGGACAATCCAAAGCTTATCTAAACAATTCTGTCTTGGTTTGTGATTTACTGATTTTTGCTGTTAAAAAGAGGTGCAACTGCAAGTTGCTGTGTGCATTTGCATGCAGTATAAAGGAATTCCAGTTTTTGTCTGACTTTCAGAACTTAAGAGCAACTTTACTGAACTTAATTTAATACTTAGGTTATGATGTTTGTGTGAATTTTCTCTTAGAAGTTAAGTTCTCTCTGAATTTTGTGATAACTGATTTTATTTTTTTCTTTTCAAAATTTTTATACATTTCAGCCGAATATGGATTCCTTAAATGAGTATGCCATTAATGATTTCCTAAGCACAAATATCTCGTACATTGTAATAAATGCTATGTATATTTAAAGGCAACACCTGATAACACTGGTGACCTGTGCTCCTCATGTCAAACGTTAGATGATTTGCTTACCATTATTATAGGTTCATAGGTAGGTACTAGGCTATTGGCCCTAGGGCCTATACAAGCCTAGCCAAAAAGGTACCCTGGCTTTCGCCACCCAAGAAAATTATTTTCCTGTGTCCCTGTCAAGCAGAACCACAGAAGTGGTAAATCTAGGCTTACTGATGGCAGTTACACTTGTGCAATTGGCAGAACTTGGAGAACTGTTGTAACATATATTAATGACTGGAATGAAGAGATAAAAATGTTAGGCAAAGTGCAAATAGAACACATTTAGGAAAGGATGTGTCTAGTGTCTGTAAAGATCACTCAGTCCCTATGAAACAAGATAATGCCACTGACAACTTTGGAATTCTGGATACAAGTATGCAGCAATCTGAGGATTCAGAGCATATAGAAGGAAACAAAGAAAAAGCAAGGAGGAAATTCACAACAAATAAAGAAGAAAAAACAAACTGATGTGTCAATAAAACAAAGAGAATACATACTAAAAAGGACACTGCTTTCTTATGTAGCACACAGATTTTGGGAAATGATAACATTTTTCTATCAGAAAACCTTCAGTCTACAGAAAAGGGAATAATGTTTCAAAAACAGAAGGTGAAAAATGAGGCAAGGGGCAAGTGAAAAGGAAGAAATCAAAACTGAACATGGAAGGACTGAAGAACATCACGGTAAGAAAAAAAAGTGGAGAAAGACAGACATTGACAACAAGATTCAAGCTGTGGATGTACAAGCCAGCTAGATGAGAACTGTATGCTTGTAAATGTAATAATGAATACAGTGGGATTAATACACCTAACAGTGAACAATTAATACAGCAGATGTTACTGAATTAGAAGTTGAAGATTCTTCAAATCTGGTCAGAAAAGATATTCTTGTAGTTGGAGATTCAGTTATTACAGGAACTGATACTTAACGGCTGCAGAGAAGATAATGAACATCGAATAGTGTTTCGCTTGCCAGGAGCAAAAATAGAGGATGTGAGGCAGGGATTAGAACACCTTAATGTAAAGAAGGACAGATCTGTTTTTATTTATGTCATTACAAATTATCTCATCTGCAAGGTCTCATGACTGTTAGCTGGGAACTTACAGCCCTCTTAGACAGCATAGCTTATACAGGTGTTAGGACATATTTTTCAAAAATCCCATATAGAAAGCATAGTTATGTTACTGTGAATTAAAATATGTTTGGGTAAATACCTACATGAAAAAATATCCTGTTTTAAAAATGGAAATGTGTAGAGCATCCAAGCCTAATTTTGGCCATGTGTTCAGACAGGATGGAGTGCACTTGTCAAGATCAGGGAAGATAATTTTTGCAGCAGATATTTAGCAATATTTGACAAACACAAGGCAGGATTTATGCCAGGTCAAAAATTTAACACTTCACAGATAGCAACATTTGATGCATCTCTGATGGTTGTTAATGCTAAGAGCATTCATAATAACATTTTTTAACTGGGAAATTGCGTCTATATCATGTTATCGAAGTTTACTTAATCGAATCAATAAAGGTCGAACTTTATTGATCGATTAAGTAAAACATTGAATAACGTAAAAAAAAAAATTTAAAAAAAAGAAACTAAATGGCGTAGACAAGGGGGCAAGCCCCCCTGCACCCCCCATATCCCCTACTTAAATATACCAACTCCGAGACCGCACTACATTGAGGTAAACGGAAATCTCCCCTTATGGAGATTTCTGTTTACTTGCATGATGTTCTTCACTTTTGATATTGTCGTGTCGATAATATCAGACTTGATATTGTCAGCTTACAACAACGTGAAGTAGACCTGGGAAATTTGCTAAGATCCCACAAAATTGATGTTGTTATTGTTTGTGAAACATAGTTAAAGAACAATGGCTGGAAAACAGTTCTGTCAGGGTATAAACACTTTTACTGTAACAGACATTCCAACAAAAAAATCAAGTAGAGGTGTTATGATAGGAATTAAAGATACTTATGAGACCGATGATTATTACATGTTCAGTAACAACAGCAATGCTACAGATTGTGTAACTTTCACAATAAAGACAACCCTGGAACATATAACAATTGCTGTCAAGTGCAGATGACCTAGAAGAATTCATATATTTCTTGCATGAAACACAAAGGGAAGATAATATTAGCTGGGGACTTAAATTTATCAGAAATAGACTGGAATAATATTGATTCAACAACATTAGTAAGGAAATTTTTCACAACATATGTTCAGGAACAATAGTTGTTTCAGTTTTTTTTTAAACACGAAACATCTTTATTAAATTATCATGTATGATATAGGCAATCTTACATTTATATAAATGACAATAAACCATAGTGACACAATCTCATTTGCAAACATTATACATTACAAACCATGCCAACACAACTGTAGCTGCAAACATTACACATCACTTTTAATATATCCAGTCATTGTCAGTCAGCCATTACATAGTTCATTCAAATCCTGCCTTCTTTTAAATCTCGTTCCTCCTCTACATGTACTGATCCCACATTTCGCATTTTTCCTATGCAATTTGCTCCCACCCATTTCCAAAGACCCCAGTTCCAGTTATTTTATCTCTGTTACTATCGTTGTTACTTCTAGTAAAGTCGGTTTAGATTTTGATTTCCATTTTCTAGTTATTGCTTTTTTGGCAGCCATCATAATTAGACTCAGCAAGGCTGTACTATGTCTAGGCAATTCTGATTCTGTGTTATAGCTCAAAAAAAATTTCCCTAGTTACGCCAATTTTCTCACCCAGCATCTCTGACAGAGCAGTCTGAAGGGAATATATTTAAAATCAACCACCTCATTACACTCCCAGAAAATATGTTGCCAGTTACCTCTTTCTTCCCCATCTCACCTCCAACATTTGCCGTCTACCTGAGGAAAAATTCTTTGTCGCATGCTTGGGGTATAGAAATACCCAGGTAAACACTTCCAGGCAAAGATTCTAAATCTTCTAGATTTTGTTGGACATTGTTTGTGTTCCCAAAGGAATTACTGTTACTTCAAGTCACGTTTTACCACTGTTGATGTGCAATGATCATGGGGTTATAAAGGTTAATTTGTTGCTAGATAATTCTGCCAAACTGAAATCTAAACCAATGGGCAGAAGATTAATTACAGATTATATGGAAGCAAAACAGTCACTATGTAAAACTAATTGGAGCAAAGTATTTGTTAGAAAAACTGCAGTAGGAATGTGGAAAGTTTTGAAAGAGAAATTCTTTGAGTGCAAAAAAAAAAAATGTTTGAACTCAGGATCTAGGCATACGACATCAGGATGATATATTTTCCTAAGAACAAGATACTTGATTAACGTGAGAAACAAAAAATATAATAAATGGAAAAGAGGTCAAACCACAACTTTGAAGGGTGAAATAAACAAGCTGGACAAATTAAGCATAGTGTGAGACAAGATCAAGAAAAAATTTAAGAACATTTATATAAAGATATTGAGCATAATAGGAAACCTTTTTATAGATACTTAAGATGTGAAGGAGTAAAGACATGCAAATTGATAAACTGTGTGTGGATTCGAAAATATATTCCCATACACAACAGATTATAGATATATTTACAAAATCTTATGCAAAACAGTTTGGCGCCACAAAGGGGGTGATAAATTATCTTAGAGACATACAGGTAACCTCAAATATTGAAATCAAAATAGTTTATATTGAAAAAGAACTATGCAAGCTGGATCCAAACAAAGCACAAAGAGGAAATGGAATTAGTAATAATGACCTGAGAATACTTCAGCAAGAACTTACTTTACCATTATATCTACTATTTACTATGTCGTATAAATATGGGGAGATTCACCAAGACTGGACATATAAACTTATTAAACTTGTCTTTAAGAGAAACTGGAGTAGGACAAACCCAGAGTCATACAGAACCTTACATCTACTTTCATATTGTGGAAAATAATGCAGATGGTTATATCGAATAAGTTATTGTCAGAACTGGAAAGGTTGGGACTTGAAGCCATATATCAGCATGTATATGTTGAAACTAGATCTACTGTATTACCACTTGTAACATAATGTTTTATAATAATAAAATAACAGTTATGAATGGAAATTTGTGCTGTGATGTAATTTATATAGATTTAACTTCAGCATTTGACAGGGTCATACACAAAACACTGAACAATAAATTAGAACAAATAGGTATCGATGTACTCTTGATAAGATGGATAGCTGCATGGCTTACAAATAGGGACATGGAAAGTATCATATAGCAGGTGGACAGGTAAAATTCTTGGTTACAGTCAGGGTGTCCCACAGGGCTCTGTCCTAGGGCGATACTTGTTTAGACTGTATCTTTCAGATCTATATTTCTCATCTGAGATGCTCTACAGTCTGTATGCAGATGACTTGAAGTTGGATAAACTGATTACATGTGTTACAGATGGGGCATGTCTGCAAAAGAACTTGACTAACTTGACCATTTGGGCATAGGATAATAATATGCTGTTGAATACATCAAAAGCCAAGAATATGAGATTTGGGCAACATAAATTGAAAGCTGAATATTTAATACAGCACACAGTGACTGAAACTGTAGACTCATTTTAGAACCTGGGTATATGGGTAAATCCAACTTTGAGTTTTTCTAATCATATCAACCAATTGGTTAACAATAGTTAATGAATTATAGGTTGTATAAAAAGATTTAGAAAGTCTAGGAAATCAGAAATGATGAAGTAATTGTTAGTTACATTAGGCTTCCAAATTTAAATATGGAATAACAATATAGAAACTTTATAAGAAAACAAGCATGAGTTAACTGGAAAGAGTACAGCGGAAATATACCAAGAGCATCCATGGATGTGAAAATTTAAGTTATTAGAAAAGAATAAATTTTTGAATGTGTACACGGCATTTAGAGACAACTACCTCTGGGAATCTTTGGGGTTATCGAAAAGTACTAGAGAATCAGAGGGCAGCCACAGTGGTGCAGCGGTTAGTGTTGCTGCCTCACAGCAAGAGGTTCTCCAGTTCGATTCTTGTCTGGGGTGCCCTCTGTGTGGAGTCTGCATGTCCTCCCTGTGGTTGCATGGGTTTCCTTCAGGTGCTCCGGTTTCCTTCCCAAAGACATGCAGTAGGTGGATTGGACACTCTAAATTGGCCCTAGATGTGAGTGTGTGCATGTGTGTACCTTCTATGAAAGGCTGGGTGCCGGGCTGGCAACTTGACACTGTAAAACTCCACTGCCAATCATGGCCAGACAGATGATCCACTGTGGCAACCCCTAACTGGGAGAAGCTGAAAGAAGAAGACTAGAGAATCATCAGACAACCTATGTAGAAGATTCTATAGGAATGAGAAGTGCACTGATTGCTTCCCTGAGACAGCAGCTGATGCATGGAACAGACTACCAAATTACATTAAAGCAAGTACTAGTTTATATATTTTTAAGAACACGGCAAAATGATATCAAATCAACAAATGAAATAAGAAACTATTGTAGTACACCACAGACAATGGCTGAAATCTATTTTTTTATTAAATGTTGAGCGTTTTCATGAACTCAAAGTTCTGATGAAGTTCCATAAGTAAAAGGAACAAAAGTGCTCAATGTTTAATTAAAAAAAATTAGATTTCAGCTGTTGTCTCTGCTGCACTACAACAGTTTATTATTGTATATTTTAAGAACAGCCTGGATACTTATTATGGAAACAACTGTTTCGGTATATTGGCAGTAATTATTGCCCATCCGTGAAATATTTGTATGTATGTATGTATGTATGTATGTATGTATGAGTTAGGTAAAGAACTAATTGGTAAGAAATACAGAGAAAATGAAGTAATTTATTAACTGTACTTTTAAATACTTTTGTGCTCTGGGTAGTCAAATAAGAAGGATTTGAAATGCCTGTGCTTGATATTAGTTTAGCTATTCCGTAGTTGTAAGATTCTGCGGTAGGATGTGTAGAGTCATTTTGTTTGTCCTAGTGGCAAGTAGTACTTTAAACCCGTCAATGTAGGAATAAAGAGTGTAAATGAGATTATAAGTGCTACAATGTAGATTAAAGTGAGAGTTTACACTGATGTACACTATGACCCTTGATAAGCACTGCTATCTGCTTTTAAAGTGTTAAGAGAAGCTTGTTTAATCTAAGATAATTCCAACAAAGTGGCAGCAAACTAGAAGCCTTTAGAAGGCACAGTGCAAGTCTGTGCGGTAAACAAATCTGAAAAGCTCACGGCTGAGAAATTATGTTGTCCATGTGCTTATTTCAAAAAATAGTAGCATCATCTGAAAGTCCAGTCTGGCAAAATGAGGGATTAGGACCTTTTACTATGGGCTGCAGTGAGAAGAAAACAGGGTTATGATCTTCCTCTATTTACAATTTTCCTTTCTGAGGTACAGTTTGCTTCAGCCAGCATTTAGTACAGTTAAATACAAGTTGTGAGGGATTTGGGGGAGAGTTGAAACCCACATTCTACTTTCTGAATAGAGAATAATCATACTGAAAAGAAAATCAACATTGTTGGGAGGGTGGCCTAATGGTGAAGGTGTTTGCCTTACAAACACAAGGTGCAGAGTTTGAGTCTCCCAAGGGATAATTGGCTAGGCTTAAAATGTCTTGCAAGGTCAGTTAGCTTAGTATGAACGTATGTATGTAAAGTATCTAGCAATCTGTTTATTTATTTCTATATTTATATTTTTTGAATGGGCTGTCCAAAATCAGAAATGTTTATTTTCATTTGAGACTGAAGGAGAAAACCATGCTGGCTATGAAAAACAATTACATCAGAATTATATTAAACATATTTGCTGCTCAGGTTGGAATATTATGTAATACAATGTATGTACATGAACAAGAGCAAACAAAAGAAAAATATTAACAGCTTTAAAAAATGCACAAGAGAAACTTTTGTTAAGAGGCAAAAGTGGATAAAGAGAGTGAAAGCAACATATATAGCTAATTGAAGTAAAACTTGTTGTTCTTCTTCTTTTGGCTTTTCCCGGTTAGTGGTCGTCACAGCGAAACTCTGGTCCGCTAATGATTGGCAGTAGATTTTTATGGTGCTGAGGTGACAGCTCGATACCCAACCTTCAACGAAGGCACGCCCATTCACACGTCTTTCAAATGCCACTCAACCACGGGGAGGACATGCAGACTCCACACAGAAGGCACTCCAGCCGAGAATTGAACGGGAGAACCACTTGCTGTGAGGCAACAACGTTACCGCTGCACTACCGCAGCTTAATTGGAGTAACACTTGTTAATATGACATAATCATACAGGAAGCTTCATAGGTTTAAAGGGGAGGCTTTAATCCTCTTCTCTTAAAGAAAGTGGTGCTATTAACCCCAAGATGACATTTTCTACTTCCCACATCAGTATCAAAACTATTAAAAGAAGCTAAGATCTAACTCCTGATTGTAAATGGAAACTTACTCCACAGTATTAGAAAATATTGTGTAATATATCTGCCATGTTTTTATTACTTATATTTATTTTGGTATTGTGTTCTTCAGTGTGGATTTAGTTATGCCAGTGATCCATTCTTGGCAAACACTTTCAGTAAAAGGTTTTTGCTTTCTGCACCACTCAAAGTTCTCCTTTAAGTAAGGAATATAAACCAAACTGTTGGTGTGTAAGGAAAGGCACAACAACCACATATGTTGTCAGATGGGAACAGTTGCTTTACTTAGACTAAGAATTCCCCGACCATTGCAAGCTGAGCTTATTTTATTCCACTTCCTTCCACTGTAAGCATTACGGATGGGAAACCCATTGTGAGATTACATATGTTGTCTCAACTGTGATATATTTTAAGTTAAAACTGCTTTGCCAACTATTCTGGGGAAACCCTAGCTTTCAGAGGAACTGTTTATGATGCAAGGAAAAACAGTTGCCTAGGTGTCTCAAGTGAATCACCAAAGAGGACACTCTCCTTTGAGGCCTGGGAGATTAGAAAGTTGTGAGGTTTGTCTCCATTCAAGGTGCTTGAATTAATGTTCCATTGCAAACACTACAGAGCCGCACAATGGAGATGCTATACTCCTGAGGTGTCAACCTACACATAAGTTGTTAACCAAGGTCCCAGTTGCTTGGGTTAGTGATAGCTCAACTAAATGTTAGAAGTCCTAAGGCACCTATTGAAAAAGACTAAAGCATTTTATTTTTCAGAATTTCTAATGTAACTTTCAAAAGCACATAAAAATTCAAATTACACTTTTACAAACAATACACAGTTTATCTTTCTATTATTTTCTTAACATTTTAATAGTTACCGTGTACAAATGGGATAATTATGAATCAAATATTCATACGTGGTCCATTAATAAACATCTTGAATCTCAGAACTTTTTATGTTTGACTTCACATCTACAAATGTATTTTAATACTCATATTATTTTTCATTTTCTACAGATTACACTACATTTTGAGACCTCTCCAATCATATTATCAGTGCATACATTAATATATCCCTGTTATATTCTTTCCTGAAAAATTCATCATTTTATGTATTCTGTATAGTTCAGATAGATTAATATTACATATCCTTATAAGGCTTCCCAATGAGTTATCACATGTGAACTTATTGGCTCACAAATGAAAAAAATTATCAGATTTTAAAAGCCGATTTTTCTCTTTTAAAAACAATTCTGTTACAGATGTAAGGGGCACTGTGCCCCCTGCACCCCTTTAACATATATAAACAAACATGGGGAAAAGAGTAACTTTTAAAAACTCATTTTGATGAGTTTGTGAGCTGATCAGTTTGTTTGCAGTAATTCATTAGGTTTCAGTGCAGTGCATTATATTCTTCATGGTTACTTCTTATGTGCATGCTTTCTCTCTAGGTTTACACCATTTTTCAAAAAAAAAAAAAATCTTATTCTTGCCCCAAAGTCATCTTCAATGCATTCTTTTTCACGACTTTCTTTCACTTCTTAATTTGAAATTTTACTAGTACGTTACGGTGTGGTATGTGTTAATCTCCACACAAAAATCATTTGCTGACTTTTTTGCATTCTCTTCCTTCTAATATAAATCATCATTTACCTACCCTTCTGTTAATTTATTCCCGTCATCCATCTTACGACAAATAACTACTCAAATATTTTTCTTCTTTTAATTCACTTATCTTTTAGTTAGATTTTTCCATGCAGTCATTGTTTACATATTTCTATAAACTTCCTCATCTTTTCTCTGTCACTATTTTATCTGTATGTTTCATATTTTTTTCTTAAGATTACTTTTTAATACATCAGCTTCTTCTCACAGTCATTCTTTAGCCTAAAATCTTAAGTAATTGTTACAAAAAAATTCTACTAGATGAACCACACTTACTCTTCCCTTCTTTTACTCTTTGTAAAATATCTCTTTTATTTTCATCCCTAAATCCCATACTACTCTAAATCTCAGACACATTAATTATATCTGCAATACCTTTCATATTACATAGTTTTATTACATAGTTTACTATCAAAATGTTGAAACTCACAATAAAATCTATTCAATTGCCCAAACTGACATTTCGAATTTGGTAATGTCGAATGTCGGAAATCATCACTTTGATATCTGCATTTGACCTTATCAGACCAGGGTTGCCAGATTTCCAGCACCCCAGGTAGGGACAACAGCAAGTGAAGACCAAAAAAAAAAAAAAAAAAAAGGTCTTTAATGCGGAACAGAGTTCCACATTAAAGAACGGAGCTCACTCAGTAGCTCTGCAGTTCCGACCCTCTGTACAACAGACTCAGCAAGGCCAAACTCCACCTTGCTGCACTCAGATAACATCTGACAAATACATCAGGAAGTTTGTTCTGTCAGTGCAATACGTGCATATAAATCAGTTCCCAACCAGCATCTGGCATGCCAAATAATTTGGAACACAGTGTGCAGCAAACAACAAATATGTTGTGGACTAAAACTAGGTCAATACCCTGACCTAGTATAGTAACATTAAAGCCAAACATGAAAGAGGTTAGTATGTTTTAGATGCTATTGACTGGTGTGTTTGTTTGAATACTAAATTGTACACTTCAGAGTACAAATGTAGATAGGTTATTTCCATGAATATAAAGCAGAGAAAAATAATTAGATTCACCCCTTTCTGTCACTGGGTTGTTTCATACTACTAGAAGCACAGTCAGTTCTTGGCATCTCCATTAGCTGAATTTTATAAATATCTTTCAAGAAATAATGAAAAGTGAGACTATTAAGAGAAGTTGTAACAATGCTTCAAAGAATTTGCCATGACCAATATTATTATATCACTTTACAGTGCAAAGTGCAGCTATATTGCACTAAACACAGAGCTTCTCGTGTTTAATGCATTGCAGTTCCGCATTCAACACAAGTAGCTCCGTGTTTAGCAATTTTTGATTGGCCCATATGCCAGGTATACGGGACAATCAAAAAAAAAAAAAAAAAAACAAACAAAGCGGAGGCTGGCCGGGATTTAAACCAGCAGGGCGGGACTCGGGATCAGGCTGCTGATCTCGGGACAGTCCCGCCCAAATAGGGACGTCTGGCAACCCTGTGTCAGACCCTCAGGCAATTCTGCTGAAAATGCCGTAGGAATTGTATGCACAAGTTTTTACAGTTTTGCAGGGGGGCAAGCCCCCCAACCCCCTACATATTATTTATACCACCTCCAAGATCACACTACATTGAGGAAAAGGGTAAATTTCCCAATCCCCACTGTAGTGTGATCTGTTATTTGAATGGCAATCCCATATTAGTGAATGAACACTACAATTTGCTAGTGTAGTTTTGAACATTTCCGGACTGGCATTACAGAAACTGGAAAACATGCATTTGAGTATCCCAGTTTTGCATAAGTGCTGTTCCACATTTTGATAGTAAAATGTCTTAATCAAATATACTTTCTTTTTAAATTGTACTGCAACATTTTTCCATCATTCTGATGTATCTTTTATTCTAATTTTAATCCATCTAAATGTTTTCTCTAGTTAGCTTTTTGGTGCTTTATTCCTTCTTTCAAAATATATTCTCAAAGTCTTAAACCTATTTTCAGTTCCCAGTATCAATTATTTTTTAACATTGTCTTTAGCAATCTCTTACAGTCAAATTGAAATAATTTTGTATCCCGGTGTACTATTTTTTATGTTACCTTCTAGTATATAGTGGAGCTTTTCTCCTCGGGCCTCTGCTGATATTGAAACAAAATGTCACATCCATATAAATGTGTTAATCTTCACAAGCTTACAAACAGTATTTAGAAATGTTTTGTGTTATGTATAGCATACTTATTTCATAGCACATTGTAGTCAGTGTTGTTAGACTAATGGTTACAAAGCTTTGACTTGTATTGCTGCAGCCTAACCTCCTTACTCTATCAATAAATACATCTTATAAAAGTAAAACTATTTTTAAAATATACAATTTACCAGATAGGCAACACCCATTTTATTCCATCCCCTCTCATATCATCAGGCCTCCCATTCTCAGCTAACAGACTATCATTACCTGCCTAGTTATCCTAAGACAACATAATGCTGTGGTCATTCTTTGTCCTCTCATCTAGTAGTACGGTAATTCTACTTTATCATAAAGCATCAATAACTAATTACATCCTTCTCAGTTTTAAAGTAACAAATATATATATATATATATATATATATATATATATATATATATATATATATATATATATAAAATATAAACTCCAATAATGGAAAAACAGTTCGGGAAAATTCAAAGTATCAGGAAATGATGTACTCATCTTTCTACAGAGTTAAAACAAGTCTCATGTTGAAGATCACTGGAGTTACCAAAAAGTTTTGACATTTTTATAGCTGCCTCTCATGCCGTTTTCAAAACATCATCTTCCACTGGAGTCATTTGAAATTCTTCCACAAGCAGCAAAGCTGACATAGTGACATACAATATGCTACGACCCTGGAATACATGGAGCTAAGTGGAAACTCCTTAGGCTTGTTTCATTATTCTACTTAGATTTGAATACACCAAGACATGCAAAATCATGCCAGACTGTAGATAAAATATTCTTGTAACTTACAAATGCCCAAATGGGTGAGTGACAGTAATAATATTCCTAAAGCATGTACTGTACTAAGCAGACATACCACAACACAAAAAAAGCAAACCATCCCACTGACACATAGGCATATTCATGACTCAATAATGATTAAAAGTTTAAATGCCAGAGAAATGGCTGGGAGATGGAAAAATGATCAGTTAAGGACTTGCTTTCTTTTTTCTCGGGGGAGGGTTTGCTGAGATCCCACTTCAGGAGTGGCACGTAGCAATGACAGTGATTCATTTCCTCTGCTATGTTAGCTTTCAGCAATGGAGGCAGGAAGCGTATTAGGTTCGCTTGATTATATCCTACATGGCTACATTGCATGCTTTGCTTATGTACCTTCACTAAAAGTAGTAGAAGGGGACAACAAAAACTGCAAAAATCCAGTCTGTTCACAGTTAATGGTCTATCTCTGGTCACCTAGACAGGTATAACTGGGCAACAAATCAGATTTTATTGTCTGGAAGGGAGGACTCAACATTATTTTTTATATACATTATAAGTTAACATAATGTTTACTTGAGAAAATTTCAAACAATTTGCCCTGTAGACTACAATTA
The DNA here is from genome assembly GCF_019279795.1 of Protopterus annectens. Lineage (NCBI taxonomy): Eukaryota > Metazoa > Chordata > Ceratodontiformes > Protopteridae > Protopterus > Protopterus annectens. Next base: position 767,086,622 of record NC_056725.1, read on the forward strand.
CATGCTACATTTGAAAGTATGTTTATATTATATCATGTTATGAAGTTCCAGAAATTATGACATACAAGTTTGCAACTTTTCTAATCGATAGAGAGTTCAAAATCTTGACTCAGATAACAGACATCAGCTGCTCAGAATAATTATTGCAAAGTGCAAACCATTTTCTAGGTTGCATGTTACATGTTTTTAGATAGTCTGGCTTTAAATTCTGTTTCACTTTGCAGTCTGTGGGAACTTTAGTAACATAATATTGCAGTAATAGTCTTCCCTTAAGTCATCAGCATTCAAACTTGAAAAACAAAAGAGAAACACTGGAGACATACAATCAGTAATATTTATGGGTGTTCACACCCATAAACATGCAGCACTGTAGCAATATTTTAACACTTATAACCAGAGTCTGTAAGGATTTTCAATATTTGCAATGCATGTATAATATAGCATTGAGACAATAACCATCCAAACCACAGCTCACTGTCTTTACAGCATCTTTACCACCACCGTTTTTCATTCATCATGACACAAAGACAACCTCCATGTAAATAGCAATGTTTTGCCAAAAAGAAAAACAAAACAACTATTATTAGCCATTTTGAGTGGACTTTGCAACCTCTTTATTGCATAATTTGTCAATGCATGCTCCATTTAAACATGCCTACTTAAATAAAACAGTATGAAACATACAATTCAACCATATATTTGCTAAGCCAGTTGAAAAACATCCTTGCCTATACCTATACCTCGTACCACACACACACACACACACACACACACACACACACACACACACACACACACACACACACAGAAGGAGAGAGAGAGAAAAAGATTTTATGGACTTAAATCAATGTAAAATAGATACATTTATTTCATCTACTGGCAGTCCACACAACCTTCACTGAGGGAGTCATACCCTCCTACTCAAATACTTTTATAGTCCAACTACATGGGTGAAACTGGCACCGATGAAAGGCAGTGGTGACATTTGACAAACTACATGTTACATATGGACTCAAATGCATTGCTTGACCAAATAGGCTGTGATAAACTATAGCATTACAGGTTTATCTGTACCAAACAGACATTGTGAAAGGAAACCACTGGATGCATACCTCTCAACTGTACAGATTTTCACAGAATGTCCATATTTTTGCCTCATATTTTTGGTCTGCTCCACAAAAAATTTTGAGTTTCTGGTAAATCACTGGCAAATCATTGAAGATTGAAGTCAGAAAATAATGACAAGCCATAAAAACAAGCCATCCTGGTAGAATCACAACATTATTAGGGTGTATTGTAAAAGAAAGAAAATCATGGCAAAAATTAGGAGGTGCAGCGCCCAGCAGGATAAAAACACTCTCATCAAACTAAACAAACAACTCAAGAGGACAAATAAAGTCTGTGCCAAAGCCAAATCTGAGGTAAATTTGGCCTACCAGTCCAAGGACAACCAGAAGGCATTCTTTAGCTATGCCCGCAACCTCAAAGGCAGTACACAATTGGGTATGGAACTCAGAGTTAATGGAGTCACCTATACTAAGCCAGAGCTATACTGAGCTATAGTTAACAGATTAGGTCATGGCTACAATTTGGCTCCCAGAAAACAACAAAATGTAAAGACTTCTCATCTTCTTTTTGTTGATGATTTAAAACTATATAGTTCATCAGATGAGGAACTGAAAGTGTACCTGCAAGTGGTCAAAACCTTTTCAGATGATACAAGAATGTCACTGTGTCTTGATTAATGTACAAAAGTAACCTTTAAAGCTGGAAAGTTGTAATACCAAGAAAATATCAGCCTGGGACAGGAATGTGATACAAGTGTATAAATATTTGGCAATAGATGAACGATCAACAATAAAACATGAACAAATGCAAACAAAACCTAGTGAGGAATATTTTAGAAGACTAAAATTAATACTGAAAACAGAGCTGACATCTAGGAACAAAGCCCAAGCAATAAACCAATTTGTTCTTCCTGTCCTAACTTACAGTTTTGGAGTGACTGACTGGCCCCAAAAGGTGTTGGATAAGTTGGACAAGAAAACAAGAAGAATGCTTCATGGTTATTGAATGATTTATAAACATCAATGTATACTGAAACGAAATATTCCCCATTCTGAAGGAGGTATGGGCCTCCTTGAAATTGATTAGATGTATAGCTCTGCAATCGTAGGACTGCATATATATCTGCTGACCTCACAAGACCCAAATGTAGTCAAAGTTTTAAAACATGAGGACAATAAATTTAAGATGACTTCACTGCTTAGTTTAGCAGACACATATCAGTGTCAAGCGGGAATGGAAATCAAACCAGAAGTAGATAAAAATCAGGCAGCAACTGAATGTGCCAAAATGTAAAAGAAAGAATATAAGGTGAAAAATCAGATGAGAAGGCAAGAAATATGGAAAATGCACAAATATAGTTGCAAGTATAGGAAACTATTGGAACAACCTCATGTTGATCAGGATCGAATACAGGAATGGTTAAGAAGAGGTGAACTTAAACCAAAAGACGAAAGGTTAATATTGTTGGCCCAAGATAGTGGACTATATACACATTGGTTTTACAAAGTCCATTGAACACGTAGGAGAAACAGAGAAATGTAGGTTCTGTGAAACAGAAGTAGAAACAGTTGTACATCTTGTTGCTGGTTGTGATGTACTAATGGCTGACTGTTGCACTGGGGACTGTGCAATCATTATAATATTGAAGTAGCTGAAAAACATTGGAAACATGAGACAAAAGCGTTATAGAAAATGATGAAGTTTATATCACATAGGATCACCCATTACCAACAGTTAAACAAATAGATGGGAGAACACCACATATAGTAGTCCATGAAAAGAAGACAAAAGTAGCATTGATCATTGAAATTGCTATACCCAGTGACTATGGTGTCTTATGTTCAGAGACACAAAGTCATAAAATACCAGGATTTGCAGGCAGAAGTGAGGGCAATGTGGAAGAAGGATACCCAGACAGTTCCAATAGTAGCAGGAGCAATGTGTCTTATAAAAAGAATTTACAGTCATACTTAGATATACTACTGATACATGTAACTTCATATGAATTGGAGAAGGAGTCAATACTGGGTACATTGTGGGTGCTGCAAAGAGCACTTCTGGCTAACATCAAAGACTGAAGCAATACTAATTTCATGAACTTTAATCATACTTTAACTTAGGAATGGGGTCCATTCCCATCATGGTATTAGAAACCCAAAATACTTGGAGAAATTAAAAAAAAAATGAAAAGCCAGAAGATATACCTACTAGCAGACAAATTCATCTCTAACTTTACCTCTCCCCCAGCCTCCCCTCAGGAAATACCATCAACTATAACTCCCTATTATCACTAGAGAACAGGTCCTCAATGCTCTAAGGCCACGAACACTGCATCAATGAGCCCAGACAATTTCCCAGGATGCCTTCTAAATAACATGAAACATGACCTATCAGGCTGTCTGGAATTACTATTTAACTGTAGTCTCCAAACAGGCTTCATGCCTCACGAATGGAGAACAGCAACAGTCATCTCTCTGTAGAAAGTGGGCCATCTATACACCCTGGAAACTACAGACCCATAAGTCTCACTAGTCTCCTATGCAAAGCCATGGAAAGAATTATCATGGAAATGATCAGTAATGACATAGGAAACCACCGGACACTGGATTTAACCCAGTTTGGTTTCATCAAGGGCAAGTTATGCCTACTCAACCTGGTGGATTAATTTGAAGTCACCAAAGCAAGAGATGAGGGAAAAATGGTTCACACTACCTACTTTGACCTGGCCAAGGCATTTGACACAATATTCCACTATGGCATTGTTGACAAACTCAGGAGGTTAGGTAGAAACTCTTATGTCACCCAGTGAATACCCAGCTGTCTCGCAGACAGGACCCAGGAAGTTAGAATTGGGGAGTCTACTTCTGCAAAGAGCCTGATCACAAGCAGAGTCCCTCAAAGATCATTCCTGGGACCACTCCTTTTTGGCATTTACTTCTCTGAAGTCAAATCTGATATTAGTGGCCTCTGGCTGAATAAATCTGCAGATGAATGCAAATCAGGAGCAGTCACAGAATCTCTCACTGACACTAACATTCTCTAGGAAGGGCTGACATGGACAAATAACTTGTGTCAGTGACATGGACTAAAACTAAATGCCAAGAAATACATAATAGTATCCTTCAGGAAGTCATCCACCCTGGTAACTATCATACTGACAACACATCCCTAAGAGATGACCCAGTAGTCAGGGACCTGGGAATACACAGACAGTAATCTAGCATTTTTTGACCATCACATGTCTACAGCAGTGAGGAAATCATACTATGTTGTGCAACTTATAAACAAAAGTATGGTATCTAAGTCCATGGATGTCATTGTTCTACTGTACACTGCAACTGTCGGACCTAACATTGCGTACAATGCCCCCTTTATTATTTACCTAACCAGGCATATCCAACAATTGAAATGTCCTCAGAGGTTCCTCATTAAAAGAATACTAGGCATAAGTAACATGTCCTATGCAGACTGCCTCAAGGCCCTATCCCTATATTCTGTCTCATACAGGCTGTTGAGGGGAGAGCTATGCCTGGCATAAAAGACATTGTCAGACCCCACCCTGA
>NC_056725.1:767096252-767148752 GCF_019279795.1 Protopterus annectens
CCTTCTGTCATCTTACTGGCAACAATGGAATTTGTAAATGACTGCAGATACAGAAGTCTACTCCTGGACCCTACGCTAACATTCAATCAGCACACAGAAACAATGCAAATAAAGTCAATGCACAACTAAAGGCCTCCTACTCCATTTCTGCTCATCACACATTACATGCTCAAAGGGCAATATCTAAAAATGTTCTTTTTTAATAACACCTCTGTTGAATTATAACTTAAGACACAGACAGACATGCATTTCTATAAAAGAAAACAAACCATGTTAACATTTTTACAATCGCAAACATTGCACATTACAAATATTCTTTTACACAATTATCATCAATCCAACATTATATAAATTGATCAATTCCTGCCTTTCTTTAAAACTCGGTCTTCTTCTAAAACATTATTTTGCATATTTTGCATGTATTGTCCCCCAAATCCCATTTTTTCCTATGTAATTAGCTCCTACCCTTTTCTAAAGACCCCACTTTCAGTTCTTTCATATCTGTTACTATATTCACTACTTCAAATACAGTTGGTTTAGACTTTGATTTCCATTTTCTAGTAATTTCTTTTTTGCAGTCACCAGAATTAAACTTAACAGGACTTTACTGTATCTAGGTAATTCAGATCCTATTTCCCATCTCAAAAAATAATTTCCTTAGTTACACCCATTTGCAAACTCAATATTTCTGACAGAGTACTTTGTAGGGAATTTTTAAAGTCTGCCAACTCATTACACTCCTAAAAAATATGTTTCCGGTTTCCCCCATCTTTCCCATCACACCTCCAGCATGTGCCATCTACCTAAGGAAAAATATTTGGAGTGTGCTTAGGGTTTGAGAATACCTATGCAAACACTTCCAAGCAAAAATCTTAAACCTTCTAGACTTTGTTGCATAGTTGGGAGCCATACATATGTTCTTCCATTGTTTCCTTGTGAATTGCTTATCCAGTATCTCTTCCACAATTTTTATAACCTCCTCAAATTGATTTCTATAGTTATTGTGTAATATTTTATATGACCTACTAATAATCCCTTTTTAACAACAGCTTCTGTTGTAGATTGTACTAAAAACTTTACCAGAGCAAGTACTTCAGCTAGGATTCCCCCATCCCTGTCTCATTGCTTATACTCTGATACCAATCTCTGATAGTTAAGGCAGTATCTAGCCTGTAGTCCAAACGTCCTCTTGGCCTCTTCCCACTCTATTACCTTTCCCTATCTAGTTATTGTCAATTTTTCCAGTAAATCCTAGCTCTCTCTTTCCTGTTCTCTGTACCCCTAACTACAGTCATCCCTATCAGCAGAATCTACTTCATGCTAACTTAGTTCTGAGATACTTTCTTCTACTTTATGACTATAATATTAGGTATGGCTGTTGTTATTTGCCTTAAAGATCTGCATCCAAAATCTGAATATAACTTAGTTCTGAGATACTTTCTGCTACTTTATGACTATAATATTAGGTATGGCTGTTGTTATTCGCCTTAAAGATCTGCATCCGAAATCTTAATACTTCATTATCCCTTAAATCTCCCCCTGCTTCATCATCACCATCATCCCTTTCCACTTTGAATTTCAGCTTTCTGCCTGTGTTATGTATATGAGCATTAACTGTGTAGCTCTAAAATATCTCTTCAAATCAGGTAATCCTAAACAACGTTGCTGCATTGGAAGGGTCAGTTTTACCCACTTCACCATTGCTCTTTTCTCCTCGCAGATAAAATCTTTCAACTCTTTATTAATTACTGTCCACATCTTCTCCTCTGGGTGATAAAAATATGCCTGACCTGTATATAAAACTATCTAAAGATGTTCTTACACCCAGATTAGAGTATGCTGTTCCCATAATCTCTCTGTACTCCTCAACTAATACACATAAACTGCAACCAACTATAAATGGTATTAGTAGATTCATAAACCTTTCTTCATGTAATGAACAAGACTCCCAAATGTTAAAAATAGCAAATTGCTTACTCGTTACAGGTAGTACATTGTTGTGCTGTTAAATTTAACTTTCAAGACTTTACACCAGCGTTGCTGCCCCTCTCTACTAAATACACTGCAATTAAAGCCTCACCCTATGCTCTCCACTTATAAAAGAGTATTATCTTACCTCTACAATGACCCAGATTTGTGTTTTCCACTTGTGGAAAAGCTTCTCAAAGATGGTATCTGCAAAATGGAATCATCTCTCCTCAAATATCAGAGATATCACATAATACAAAGAGTTCTGCAAACAACTTCTCATTCAATTTAAAGACTCCCACAAATGTGGCAGCTTCTTAGATAATTTTATTGTTTTATTTATTTAACCTTTTGTTGACAGGGTTAGTCCCAGTAGGTTAGTGACCTCTTTTAGGGAAGACCAGAGGCAGTATTCACAATACTGGAGGTAATTTGGCCAGAGTATTAGGGAACTTCCCTAACTCTTTTTGATACATTTTTTCTCTTCTAATATGAATCGATTTCATATTCAGGTGGTTGATTCAGGTGGGTAGAGATTACAGAGAGTTGCATGTATTTTGTGTTTCTGCAGATTTGGAGATATGTGGCACTGAAGTGATTTGGAGACGTGGGCTGTATTTTCCTTTTTATTCTATTTTACATTTTTGTTTAGAATGAAGTGCTGGGTTGCTTTTGGAAGGGTTCGTTAAGTTAGTTAGGTATTTTGAGATTGTTTGTATGCTTCTGTTTTATATGTGCAGCATGTGAAGATCTGCTTTGGCAAGTAACATAAATATGTCAAATGTATGGCTATTTTAGTAGTTCTCTTCATACTCTAGGAATGCAGATAAACTGTCAGTGATGTACCGAGACTGTAGATAAACTGTCAGTGATGTACCAAGACTGTAGATAAACTATCAGTGATGTATCAACATGGTAAATGTATGATGATCTGCCAAGTCTGGATAAATAAAAAATATTTACACAATGTATCAGATACATACTTTTATCACACACCTTTACCTTGGGGTTGCAAAAGGATAAATGTTGGCTTTTCTCTTTCCGTATGTTTTCTCTGTTGCTTTATCTTACCCTAGTGTCTAGTCTTGGCTAACTATGGATAACATACCATTAAATACAGACACACTAGCTTGAAACAGGTTCCATGCTTGTTTACTGCTTTTTGGACTCTACGGAATGATACATCTCAGCTGGGTGGGCCCTTATATGTGCACTTAAAACAGTAAAGCAAGTGACTCCAGCACTCATAGCAGTAGTTGGCACAGAGTATTAAGTCTATGAACTGTTGATGAGATGCTTTCTGCAGTCACAGGTTTCAGTCCCTTTCCCTTCATTTGCCAGCCTGTGGGACTTTGAGCAAGTTACTTAAAGATCATGTTTATTTCTACAAAAAAAGTGTTTACATGTATCCTTGTGCATGCAAATCCTCTTTTATGTAAAAATAAATGTTTGCTTCAAGCAACGTTTTTGTAAAGTATAATTTAAAAGACCTTCCAATCACAGAAGTGTAAATTAGTCGTGCCATATATACAGCATTAATATTAATATAGTGGAAGGAGGCATGCACATCACTCCGGACATCTAATTAAATTAAGAGAGCATTAGCATGAGTAAATAAGAGAGCATTAGCATGAGTAAATATTTGTGAAGCAATTATTTAATTGCCAACCTGTTAAACTAACTGTTTGGCAAACATTTTTTTTGACAAACTGTTAATTTCGCTGTATTTACTTATTTTTTAAAAACAATGAAGCCAGCATAAAAGGAAACTAAACATCAAGGCATCAAGGGAGCAGACCTGGTTAAGGACAAAGGGACTGGCCAGGAGTTGCACTGACATTTAGCATGACAGAATGGGTTGGCTGGAAGGCAATATGACCCTATTGGGCAATGGGGAGAATGAATTCACCTACAGTGTTGTGAAGAAGTGGCAGATGAATGGAAAAATTACTATATTTCCCAGGCCTCAACAAAACACTGAGTATATATAAAATAAAAGTAGAACAATAACCCCCAGTGGGTTTCTAAGGGTTATACAAGTCAATTGGGGCTGCATGGCACACTGTTGGGATGAATCTGCTGCACTTTCACCTGTAGTGGCTTCTTCAGATCATGTCAGGAAATTAAAAAGATAGAGATGGAAGGAGCAATAACTGTTAATAACAATAGGAGTGAAAATGTACGAATGCATATAGCAACAGGGATGACACTATGACCTAAGCAATGGTGGAGTAAGGAAACCTTACAGCAAAAAAAACATACATTAACTTGCTAGGTATGGAGGGAATCAATAAAATAAATGCTAACATAAAGCTAAGGGGCGCTGTGTGCTTTAATAGCTAAGTGTGACATGCAAATACTGAGGTATCAGTGATAATAAGTCGAACTATCTCAAGTCCCTTATAGCCAGTTTTTCAACTAGATATAAATGTAAATAAGAAAGTGGGTAGTAGGTGGAACCACCAAAATATTACTGAAGCAGACAGGGTTAGAGCCATAAAAATAAACATAAAATAATAAAACAAATAAGGCCAGCATTTAGAGTTCTGGGATGCTACTGACGGAGAAGGACATGTTCATCTCCAGGTTTTGAAATGCTTTCTACCAAATAATCCAATCTGGGGATGTTTTCCCTCTAGGAGAATCCCTTTATTCCCTTTCAAAAGTCATGTTTTTACCTTTTTGATGATGTAGAATGTCAGCTTGGTGCAGTGACTGCAGCTAAGTGCATGCCTGGGACTGGGTTATTTTTTTCCTAAAGATGTATGTCAGACAAATGACTGATGATTTTTTTCAGGGATTGATGTTTTTTCACAAGTAAAAAGCCTAACAATCATCACACATTACAAAGTAAATGAATGAAGGTGTTCACTGCTGTTGTATTCTTCCTAGTGATGGGACAGTAGAAGTAGTGTTTTTGGCTCTTTAAGAATTTACACTAAGGTGGGCTCCAGAGGAAGGATCCCAGTCTGATCATGTAGAATTCCTTCTGGGGCTCCTCTAAACAATCTCTAACGTTCCAGGCACTTCTGTAAATAAAATCTGATTCAGAATCCATGAATTTCTTTAAGCCTGTATTATACTGTGGTTGGATGTAATGATTCCTTTAATGTTCACTTTTTTTGTAAGTGATCTCCATGCTCTGTTTGTGGTCTTGTTTGTTCCTCTGGCATTGAATTTGGTCATAGGGCAGAACCAAGATAGTGCCAGCTTTGTTTTTGTTTTTTGTTGAGCAATTATGATGGTACATATTTTATATATATATATATATATATATATATATATATATATATATATATATATATATATAGATATATATATATATATATATTTATAGAGTACATATGAGTGTGTGTGTATGTGTGTGTGTATATATATATATATATATATATATATATATATATGTGTGTATATATATATATATATATATATATATATATATATTATTATTATTTTACATTTGTTCACTGAGAAAGTCCGACTGGGTATGGATACCATTTTCAGCAGAGGCCCGTGGAGAAAAGCTCCACAAAGATTAGTACAGCAAATACAGTAAATATAATACACGTGTTAACAATGTGCAGTACAGAGTCAAAAGTTAATAAAGCACAGTTTTATGGCAGAAAGGAGCAAAATGTAAACATACTATAAGGAGCACAGTGTGTTATAATAAACAATACAGTTGAAAGGACATTTTCTTCATTCATTTGGTTACATTCATCAGTGGCTAGTACAGTAAACACACATTGATTAAGAGGATAGAAGGAGCTGTTGCAAGCTTTCATACAAGGTTAAGGTATGATATGATCTAATTAAATGAAGCTTCCCAGAGTCAGCACAATTACATAACCAAGAATTATGTAAATGGGACCGGAGGAGTTTTTTGAAATTATTTTTGTTTTTGGTGGTCCTAATATCTACGGAGATGGTATTCCATGCTTTTGCAACACGAATGGAAGACAAGGAGTCCCCAGAGCTATTGTTGCTTTTACCTACATCAGCCAGTGCTTTATTGGTGGATCTTAACAGGAGTTTGTTAGAGTAGATATTAAGTAGACCTTCAAGAGCAGGAACTATTTTGGGGTAATATAGAATTTGATGGGCTATTGTAAGCTGGTTACAGCATATATGGTTTACTATCACAATCTTGAAGCCAGCAATACTGAAAATCGTAATTCTGAGACCAGAATATCAAAAAAGTCACTGCAGACCACAATACTGAACTACTGGATTGTCCCACTGCAGGACCCATATTAGCACTTATTCCTTTGTCCACACCTATGCAAGACCCATGTTGGCAATCATTCTTAGGTTCACACCCCTGCAGGATCCACATTAGCACTCCTTGCTAGATTCACACTGGTAGGAGGATTCAGTAATGATTTTTAGACACTGTGGTCTTTGTCATTTTTGGTCTTTTTGAAATTATGGTTTCAGGATTATGACTTTCAAGATTGTGACAGTATTCACACAAGCACACACACACACAAACGCAAACACAGAAACACAAACACACACACACACACACACACACACACACACACACACACACACACACACACACACACACACACACACACACACACATGTACAGTTTACTTACTACTGGTTGAACGTAGGTACAACCGACCTCTGTATTGTTGACACACTTTGGTAAGCAATGCAGATGATTGACAGTTATGCGATAAGGTTGGTGAATATGCCTTTTCTCTGAGGACTGGATGATCTCAGAGTTATTATATATAATTAGCAGGGGTTGTGAGGGGGTGTAGGTCGTGCTGCCCCTAGAAAAAAATCACTTTTTTTAACTCTGCATGTTCCAAGGAGTAACCTCACAGCATGAGCAGAAGTGTGTCGACATTAGCCATGTCAAATGTACCATCGATTCTATGAATGACACCGTATCCATATATATGGCTCTACTTCACAAGCTCTACGTTTCAGAACTTCGAACTGCAAATGGTCTAGATCATAAGATCGAAGTTTTGAAACTTCAAAATTGGAATAAGAAAATAAAAAACAAAATTTTTGTTTTTACATTGTTGCAGGAGGGATGTCCCCCTGTATCCCCCACACTCCCTGCTAAATAAATATATGAACTCCAAGATCGCACTGCAGTGAGGAAAATGGTACATTTCCCGTTTACACTGTATGGTGATCTCCATTCAAAATGTTTGAAGTTTCAGAACTTTGATCTTGTGATCTCGACCATTTGCAGTTCGAAGTTTTGAAACTTCAAGCTTGTGAAGGGACTCTATATATATATATATATATATATATATATATATATATATATATATATATATATATATATATATATAAAAAACACATGTGAAAGTAATATAATGTGAGTTAAAAATTTTACTGAGTTTGTAACTAATGTTTAAGGATCAGGGCACTATATCATGTTTCATATGAGATGAGCACATATTATAGCAGTAACTGGAGTATTGCTTTTTTGCTGGATGACTTGAAGGTAGGATGCTACACTTCTCAAGAGCATAGGTCCCCTGCTCTGTAATACAGGATGAGGAATGGGAAGGATGGACTGAGGTCACTGAGGTCACTTGGCATGGAGCTACTTCCCAGAATGTATTATATTAGGAATCTGGAACCAAATGTGCAGACCTATCAGATGCACCAGCAATGTTTATGTAAACACATCCTTTCCAACAAGTTACTATGACCTTTTTAAAAATAAATATTGACGTTCTTAGTTGAAGGCAGTGATTCAGTAACATGAGGTTGTGAACTTCTTGGGACATACTAGTTTTTGTTTTATTTTGGACAGTCAGAAAACAGTGACAGTATGTTTTGCATGCATGTGTGTGTGTGTGTGTGTGTGTGTGTGTGTGTGTGTGTGTGTGTGTGTGTGTGTGTGTATACGCAAGACTCTCCAGGTGTGGATGTCTGTGAGACAGTTTGTGTGAGCATATCATGGACCAGCCTGTCTTAATATAATCCTTGAATTCATTAGTAAAAGCTACTTCTAAGAAATAACGTTATGCCTGAGAAAGCCTCAGAGCATGACAAGTTATCTAATTAACATATACGCTATACCACCACTAGACTGTGGGAGAGTGCCTTATACATCCTAGACAGCCACACAACATGCAAATGTAACAGTGAAATGACAGGAGAAGTTAGTAGCTGCACAGCATAGAAATGACAGCATCAGCACACAGTGTAACACAGCACTGCCATCGTACATGATCCTGACATATTCTAATACATTGGATGTAGCCTTGCTTCAAAGGTAGACAATACTAATCAGGAACATGTGAAGCAACCCCAAAACATTTTAGTTACTGGTAAATCCAATGTATATAAAACAAACACATACTTATGCATAAAACACTCACATACCTCACTGCACTATGCAAGGAATTTTCGAGAATAAAGTACCTTCAACATGTCAAATTTAGGAGTATCTCAATTATGCAAAAATGGATTAATGGTTATTATTACATGATTTACAGCTCCCATTGGAATGAACACTCTAAGATGGTTCTCACTATTGGATATGCACAGGATGTAGAGGGATTATTAAATCCTGGCAAAATGGGAAAAGACATGTATTCACCTGATATGGCACTTCAGTCAGTGGCTACAGACATGGTGTCAGAAGCAGGGGATTCAGTGCCTGCCAATTTGGCCTGGAGTGAGGTGTGTAATAAAAAACTCTCAGCAAGGCAAAATAAGTAATTTAGATGCTTTTGTCTGGCTGGGGGATACTGCTATCTATTCTATTTCTGGAAGCTGGTTTAAAGATCCAAAATGCATATGACAAATGTTATGGTACACAACTATCATTACTACAGACCTGGTATGATAAGAGGCACTATCTAAATGTTTGTAAAAATGTATAAAGACCTGTCTCCAAGAAAACAAATCAGAACTAGATAATGTGTCCAATAATAAATATCAGTGACATTAAATATAATATCAAGGGAACTTAATGTATGTCATTTGCATCCACTAGAAAAGACAAGGATTTCCTGACCAAGCTTCAAGATATAAACTAAAAATCAACAGGAAAGGCAGCACCAATCCTTCCACTGTCAGTCATGTTTTTTTCTCTTGAGGGATGAAGGCTTTGATGAGAAACACCCAAGAATAGTTCACAGCATATACTTGTTTCTATTCTGCAAAGCAACCGACTTGTACTAGAGGGGTTTCCTAAAAGAACAGAAACCCACACCTACTCTTAACAGGGAATATCTGATCAACAAATCAAGTAGTCAACACCCCAGTTTACACTTCAGCATCCAGACTAGCAAACACACCTCAAGCATAACATCACAGATAGGACGTTTCTCACCAGTCCATCGATTTGTGTCTTTCACAATGAAATTGATCAGGATTCACTGACTGAACCTCCCAAGTCACGTATGTTACCATGTCATCATTGTTCATTATATTCCACTCCCCACAGAAAATATATCATGTTTAAAGGGTATACACTGAGAGATAAGGTTGTTTCAAAATGAAATTTTGCAGTTTTTCCAGCATTTGACTTGCAAAGTACAACTCTGCATGAACTTTGAGTGCATGAACTTTGAGTACCATACATGGTATCTCAGAGTCTGTCCGGTGTTACTCTACAATGTGCTAATGGACTTAGCATCATTACAAAGATTCTGATGACGTGAAGCTTACTTGTCCAGTACACTCTGCCCATATTACTTAACCTGCAGCTCCTACATAGCCAACATATTATTTTTTCTTAACCTCTCCTAAGGCCTTAGGCCTGTTTAAATTCTGTCTCTGATTTAGAAGTTGGCAATTTTTTGAGAAGGCTTTTCCAATTTTCTACTACTCTCTCTCTGTGAAAAACAAAATCTTCTTTGTGTCTCGTCTGAGCTTTTGACCTTGCTTCTTTAAGTTTTGTTCTCTCTAACTGTCTGTCATCAGTGGCTCTCATATGTCTTTTTCAAATATGACAACCAACTGGACTCAATGGGGTAGATTCAGAAATATTAGCACAAGGTAACACACGTCTGATTGAGACACAGACCTATCACTGTGCTTTACATGAAGATGTGCAACACTGTGGTGGGCTGTCTCAGAGACCATGTTATATGTTAATAAGGCACTCCAGAGGAGGGGCGTATTCTAATTAGTCACATGCTCTCCACCTAAATTGCCTGAATAAAGTAAAAGGACACTCGCATTAAGGAACATGGCTAAAAGCTCAGGTGTACCCATCATGGTAGAGTTAAGTGCTGTGGAGTTAATTGGAGAGGTATTGTTGGGGGCATATGTGTATGTGTGCATGTAGGTGTGGCTGGAAGTGTGAGTATATGTTTAAGTGTGTACCTGGCTGGAAGTTTGCAGTAGAGGGGTTATTGATGGGCTGGATTAGTTGTGTGTGTGTGTGTGTGTGTGTGTGTGTGTGTGTGTGTGTGTGTGTGTGTGTGTGTGTTTGTCTGTATGGGTGTAAAAGAGTGAATGGGGGGCTGCCAGTGTCAACATGTTGCATGGACCACCACTGTTAACTTCTACAGGAAAGCACTGATTTGCAGTAGTAGTTAAGGGTGATTCAGTGACATGCAAATTAGTAAATTAGCTAATAATGAGGTCTTTCCTCATTGTAACTAGCATGTTTCTGAATCACAAGTTGCCACATTGTATAAACAACCGTTATTACCATAGCTCTTACCACCAGTACTGGGGTTCTTTCTGAATCCCTGGATATCATGTACTTTAAAATTAACAAAACATTTCCACATTGCCTTCTTTATTCAAGGCTAACATATGTTTAGCTCTTTTACTCTCTTTTGTATGGCTTTTGACTGAACTGAAGGATATTAAAGGCTTTCTTAAAAAACAGATTAGGTATCATATTTCATTTTATTGATTTATTTAACATATTTTGAAGCTTTAATGAAATATTTCTAACCTTGATTTCAACTCTCCTGTATAACTCCCAGTCTATACCTTGAAATTGTTCTACCTTGGATCAGTCTACTACCTAGGTTATTAAACCAGAATATGATAAAATAAACAGAAGCACTTTATTTAACAATGGCAAGGCTCATTCTCAATGACAGACAAAAGTCAAACCTCACACTCTATTGGAACCTAGCCAGAAAAAAAAGCAGTCAAGGATTTAATGTTTGCAGACAGTGATGGGGAGAAATCTCAAAGCTGGACATGGTAGAGAACTGAAAAACAAATGGTCAATAAACAGTGAGGTCCATCATTATCAGGTCAATCAAACATAAGTTTTGTTAACTTGTGGAGGAAAATGTTGACATAGGAATGCAGAATGGGATAATGGTAGCTTGGAAGAACAGTAAATTCCAGAGATGCCTTTCCACAAATAACTAGGTTTTGTGTGAAATGAATAAGAAATTCAAAAAGAAAGGAAAATGCTATGGTTTCCAAATTTTGAAGCAGCAGAGTTTAAAGTGTAGAAATGTAAGCAGTCACAGAAGAAGGAAGACAAAAACAGTATCAGTTAAGCAGAAGTAAGTGAAATGAGGCATACAGAAAAAAAACAAAAGGCCCTAATTAGGAAAAGGCTGCCAGTTCAGTCAAGAAGGGATCCAAAACTTAAAAAAAAGAAGAGATGCAAAACTAATGATGGATACATATGGGGAAAGATAGTGAATATTAAAAAAATATAACACAGAGTCGTAGAAAAACAGGATGAGAAAGTGGTTAGTTTCCATAAAATAAGAGAGGAGATATTTAACTAATCCAGCCAGAAGACCTATGGAGTATAAGGGAGGCTAATCCAGTCTTCAGAGATTCTTTAGAGAAGAATGATATCAAAAACTTCAAAAACTAAAGGTATATGAGGCAGTGCAGCTACCTGTTTAATATTCGAGTCTCATTAGTTTGAGTCCCAGAACACAAAGACTCTCTCTCTTTCGGCTTTTCCCAGTTAGGGGTCACCACAGCAGATCACCTTGTCTGCTCATGATTGGCAGTGGAGTTTTTACGGTGTCAGGTTGCCATCCTGGCACCCAACCTTCCACAGAAGCCACACACATGCACGCACTCATGCCTAGAGCCAATTTTGCATGTCCAATCCACTTGCAGCATGTCTTTGGGGATGTGGGAGGAAACCGGAGCACCCGGAGGAAATCCACATGGCCATGGGGAGGACATGCAGCCTCTGCACAAAAGACACCCCAGCTGAAGATCAAACCAGAGATCCTCTTGCTGTTCATAGGTTCATAGGTAGGTACTAGGCTATCTGCCCAAAGGCATTTATAAGCCTAGTCAGAATGTGTTGGCTTTCCCTGCCCCCTTAGATTAGTTCCCTGTGCCTCTGTCCAGCAGAGCCACTGAACTGATCCCCAGGGTAAACTTTCTGTTTCCCATCCACTCGTCAAGGTTTCTTTTAAAGATTGTTTATTTATTTATTTTTTATTTTTTATTTATTTGTCATTTGTTGACCGGGAAAGTCCGACTAGGTTCCACAGAGCCTGTTTTCAGTGGAGGCCTGGGGAGAAATGCTCCAGATTGTTAGCGAGGAGCTCTGCCTAATGTAGATTGGAATCTTGTTCCAAAGCATGGGAAGTCTCTGGGGCAGGAATCTATCCCTCCAGCATGTCCAATTTATTGTTGTGGTGAGGTTTAGATCCCTAGACCATGTGGCTCAAGGGGATAAGGTTTTCTTTAGGTGGAGCATGTCCATCAATTCTGGGTTGGACATGGCCTTGTATGTCAGGCAGAGATCACCTCTGAGTAGGCGGTATGCAACCAAGTACAACTGGAGTTTCTTCAGTCGAGCTGCATAGGGCATCTGTTTGAGGCCAGTGATCCTCTTGGTGAGGTACTTCTGTGGTCTTTCCAGCTATTGCAGGTGTCTTGTAAGGTACATCCCAAATGGGGCGTTGTACTCTATGATGGGTCTGATGAGTGATGAGTAGAGGGGCACAATGACCTCTTTTGATCTGGATGCGAACCCTTTTGTGATTAGGTGGGCCACATAGAAGATTTCTAACCACTTTGGCAATGTGATTATCGAAAGTGAGATTACTGTCTACTTGGGTCCCCAGATCCCTTATTACGTCTTCCGTATTTAGGGGACTACCACCTATGTGGTAGTTTGTGGGTACTTTGTTTTTTCCAAAGGGGATGACTATGCACTTTTTGGCATTTAACTTGAAGTCATGATTTTGACACCAGGTATCCATCTCAGTGATACCCTTTTGGAGGATGTCTGTGTCAGCCGGAGAGTCAATTATAGCCCCTAGTTTGCAGTCGTCTGTGAACTTGGTCAGCCATAGTCCTCTTGTGCTTGCCTGTACCTCTGAGAAGTATATGCCGAACAGGAGGGGTCCTAGGACTGAGCACTGGGGAATGCCACTTGTAACCGGTTTAGAGACGGACCTAGCTCCCACAGCTCTCAACATGTGGGTTCTGTCCATATGCCAGTTGGCAACCTATCTTGTGATGTAGGGGTTTATGTTCAGGCTGGTGAGCTTGTCTATAATACCAGAATGGGGAATGGTGTTGAATGCCTTAGCGAGGTCTAGGTAGGCTGTGTGTACCATCTTTCCCTCATCTATAGTCTTGGTAACTGTCTCAAAGAAGTCCATCAGGTTTAGGAGGCATGAGCTGCCCTTAACAAAGCCGAACTGGGTAGGGTCCAGTGTTTGGAGGTTCCCAATGTCTCTGTTAATGAGTTCCATTTTGATGCGCTCTATAGCCTTGCAGACCAAGCTAGTCAGGCTTACAGGGCGATAGTTCCCAGGGTCTGTTGTGGCTCCACCTTTGTGGAGTGGAATAACCATTGCTGTGCACCACTCTATGGGTACGTAGCCTGTGGAGAGGCTGAGATTGAACAGTGTGTTTAGGTGAGGGGTTAGTTCATCTTTGAGCTCATTTAGGGCGCAGCCTGGGACACTGTCTGGTCCCACTGATGCTGTGTTTTTGGCTTTGGAGAGAGCTGTTTTAACCTGAGTGTCTGTAATTTCAGGGACTCTACATTCTTCTGGTATGGTTATGGGCCCTTTTGGGGGTGAGAGGGGGGTGAAGTTTGCACTGAACCTGTATGCCAGGATGTTGACGATATCAGTCGGTTCAGTGTATTTTGTGCCATTCTGCACTATCTCTGAGCAGATCTGAGCATTGCCACTTAGATTCTTGACATAGCTAAAGAATGCCTTGTGGTTATCTTTGGAGTCCTTGGCAATTTTTCTTTCAAAGCTCACCTTGGATGATTTTATGAGGCATCTTAGTTTCTTGTTAATACTGATCAGGGATGTCTTCCCTTCTTGGGATTTTACTCTTTTCTGTACTAGTTTCCTCCTTCTATTGTATAGCTTGTTTATGGCAGGAGTCCACCAGACTGGTTTCTTTTTCTTGGAGGAGTGAGTCTTGGTTTTGCTTGGGATGGCACGATCCATGCATTCTTGTAGGTGCCCATAGAATGCATTAATAAAGGATTTTGCAGCTTGGACAGCGTTATCCTTCAGCATGGGGGCTTTGAAACTTTCCACCTCGGTCTTAAGTAACATGAAGTTGCTTTTGAAATGTTTTTCACAAAGGTTTTCTTGTCCGGGGATGGGGGCAGAATATGGACATCCAAAGTGATTTGTTTATGGTCATATCTAACCAGCAAGGGGTTGACCTCCAGTGTGGAACACTGGTCGCCCATGTTGGTGATGACCAGGTCCAATATGTTGTCACCTCTGGTGGGAGTGTTGACTAGTTGAAACAGGGCATTTGAGTTTATAAATTCTAGGAAATGTTGGACAAGGGAGTTAGTACTTGAGTAGTTCTCCCCATTAATGTTTGGGTAATTGAAATCACCCAATATTAGGGTGTTTGGTAGTACCTTTATGTTTCCCAGTGTTTCCAGAAATGGGGAATGGGGGTCCTGGGACATGGTGGGTGATCTGTAGCAAGCTACAATTTGAATTGCAGTTTTACCCGTTGTTAGTTGCACCTGGATGATCTCTGTAGCATCGTGCTGTGCCACTAACCCGGAGGTGTGTGTATCCTTGATGAATATGGATACGCCCCAGCCTTTTGTATTTTAGTTTGGGTTCTGTGGCTGAAATGTATGGTATGAGTTGTAGCCTGGTAGTGCTGGGGTGCTCTCTGGAGCCTTAAACCAGGCTTCTGTTACTGCACATATATCGATTTTCTCCATATTGATGAGTGCCTCAAGTGCGTGCATTTTAAGGTTTAGACTTCTGGCATTGAGTAGCATTACCCTCAGTTTTTTGTTACTTGTGCTATTTACGGTGGTGGGTTTGTCTTTTGGGCTTTGCCTAAAAAAGGCACTATGGGGGTGGCAAGAGCCTTGGCCAGTATTTGAAAGCCTAAGGGTGACAGATGCAAGCAGCGTGGCTTGTCGAGCATGTCATCCCAGGCGGACAGACACTGGATCCCTTTTAAATGACACTAGAAATTTAGCCAATTGTTGAAATCGAGAATTTTTTCTTTATACCATGGTATCATTCTTGGTGAGGGCAGGATGCTACTCAGGGTCAGGGTCATACCGGCCTGGGCTATGTGATCAGAGAGCTCTTCCATGTCTCTTTTCATTTAGTCCAGTGAGGTATAGCTCAGGTCATTCATACCAACATGGACAATGACAGAGTCAAATTTGTACTTGTTCTGGAGTGACCTGAGTGCTTGTGTTATGTGGCAGATCCTGGCACCCGACAGGCAGCTAACAGTAACCTTCTCCTTATTCAGCCTAGTGAGTGGGACATCAGTGTGCCTGACTATAGAGTCACCTATTATTAGCATGTTGGGTACGTTATTTTGACTTAAGGGCTGTGATTGCATGGCACACTGGTTTTGTGAAGTATGTGTTTCATGGTTTGTGTTGGGGGGGTGGAGGTTGCTTGGTTGTTTGCTTTGGAGGTCTCTGTTGGTTTTGCAGATTTTTATTTAGAGCCTCTGAGTATGTTTTCATGTATTTATGTGTGTTTTTTTGCCGGTGCTGGTTTAATGGGTCTATGTGAGACTGGTGGTGTTATGCAAGTATTTCCCTTCTCCTCTTGACTGTCTGATCCAGTCTTGGGTTGAGAGAGCTTAGCCTCCAGTTTGGCTGAATAATTGCATCTCTTGCACATATTAGTGTTTGGTGGTAGGAGGAGAGGGTTGTCTGTGTACATGAAGCAGTTGTAACATTGCCGCAAAATGCCCAGATTCACCAGTTGGACTGGAGAGTACACCTGAAACTGCCCTTTGGACATGCCTAATTAGGTACAGTGAACTGTTTTACGGGATGGCTGGTAAAGTCAAATAGAGAGCCTTGTCCTTCTGTACAGTACAGGAGGGTCTAGTGCTAGGGTTTATAAGTGCTTGCTATAAGTTTTGAGCAAGTGTTGGGCTGAGAAATGAAAGGCTTGAGTGCTTAAGTTGAAAGTTTGTCTAGTTCCAAGGGAAAAATTGAAGTGGAGACTATGTGGAGCCAGGAATAGTTTCACCCTAGCTAACCAGCGCTGCCCCATGCGCAAAACCGGGCAAATGCAGTATTTATAGCAGGGAAATGAAAGAGATAGAAATTAGCCCAAAATGGCCAATAAACTACTAGTTTCTGGGCTGAAACCACTCTAGGCTGCTCAAAGCTCCCCTCTCTCACAGGTGAACAGAGAAACTTCCTTCTATCCAAGTAAGGTATGGGCAAACACAGAGATTTGTAACACAGCCCTGAATTCAGCACTAACCTGAAAACTGGACTATACTAGCTTAGAAAGGTGGGAAACAAGTATATATATATATATATATATATATATATATATATATATATATATATATATATATATATATATATATATATATATATATATATATATATATATATATATATATATATATATATATATATATATATATATATATATATATATATATATATATATATATATATATATATATATATATATATATATATATATATATATATATATATATATATATATATATATATATATATATATATATATATATATATATATATATATATATATATATATATATATATATATATATATATATACATATATATATATATATATATATATATATATATATATATATATATATATATATATATATACATATATATATATATATATATATATATATATATATACATACATATATTTTTTTTTTTCAGAAAATAAAGCAGACACAATCAAAAAAACACTTTAAATGTACAGAAAATGATACTTATTGTTATATATCGCAGATCAGAGTTGTAGTCAATGCCCCTAGTAATAAAGTAGGAAGAAATACAAATACAGTAAAAGCAGATGAATAAAGTGCAATATATATATATATATATATATATATATATATATATATATATATATATATATATATATGTGTGTGTGTGTGTATATAAAACAATAGAAAACGAACAAACTAATTTAAACAAGTTACCCAATTAACCAGAAAAAAGCTCAAAACTGAGCCCTGTTCCAGCAGTCTTCAATCAGACAGGTTCTAACTGCACACTCCTGCTACTAGGGTGCAGTGGAACCATCTCCAAAAAAAGATGGCCTGGATCAGTGCTCAAGTTATACAAACAAAGCTAGATTCAGCAGGCCTGAATCTGGTCTATGCTACAGCAACAATGCACACCAATTTCAGAAAGAAACAGTTCAAATAAGCAGACACAATAAGCCTGTGACCAGAAATTCCCAGCTCAGAAGGGCAGAATCCAGCCTCTCCTCCCACAAAAGTGCAGACCACAACCCTCTTAATGTAGAAAAACTGGCCTGAAGCCCAAGTGCTTAAGCCAGAATAATACATAGGTTCATAGGTAGGTACTAGGCTATTGGCCCTAGGGCCTATATAAGCCTAGCCAAAGGTACCCTGGCTTTCGCCACCCAAGAAAATTATTTTCCTGTGCCACTGTCAAGCAGAGCCACAGAAGTGATCCCCAGGGTGAATTTCCCATCCAATCATCAAGATTTTTCTTGAAGAGTGCTAATGAGGAGCTTTGTTTGATATAAATAGGTAGTTTGTTCCAGCGTATGGGAAGTCTCTGGGACAGGAATCTATCCCTCCAGCATGTTCTGTTTATTGTGGTGATGAGGTTTAGGTCCCTAGAGTGTGTAGCTCATAGGGACTGGGATTTCTTTAAGTGGAGCATGTCTAAAAGCTCTGGGTTTGACATAGCTTTGTGTGTTAGGCAGAGATCGCCTCTGAGTAGGCGATATGCAACGGAGTAAAGCTGCAGTTTTTTGAGACGGTCTGCATACGGCATCTCTTTGAGGCCAGTAATCCTCTTTGTAAGGTATTTCTGTGGCCTTTCCAGTTGTTGTAGATGTCTTGTGAGGTACATAGCAAAAGGGGCATTGTAATCTATAATGGGTCTAATACACTTTTAGAATAGCAGACACTGTGCCTTCAATCAGCAATTCACAGCTTAGAAGTATGTAAGCTACCTGTCCTGCCACAACAGTGCAGACCACAAACCTTCTTAATGTAAAACAACTGGTATGAAGCCCAAGTGCTTAAACCAAAAGACTTAGAATAACAGTTACAATTTAATCAGGCTACTACCAAGCAGTAATAAATGCAGCAAAATAAATAAAATTGAGTACTTTTAAGAAAAGCAAAATAAAGCAGGAGGGAACACAAATACAGTATAAGTAGATGAATAAAGTGCATTTTATTTTTAAGTGTAAGGAGAGAGGAAGAAAGAACCTAAGTGGGTTGGTATTCTCAAATCTTCTCTCTGTATTAAGTCGAGTGAACATTAGACTCAGAATATGATCTCACTGTACTCGGTTAAGTGAGCAAATGAAATGCACCCAGGAGGAGTGTTCTAATATGGACTTACAGGAGGGGCAGGCAATTCCAGAGCCGCCAACACTAATACCAACACAGCAACAGGGAGGGTGCATGGGGAACTAACTGCAGAGACACACACAGCACACTGTTCAATGAAACACACAATTAAGAAACAGAAAAAATGAAAATACAGTACTTTTAAAACTGCAAGCTTGTACTTAACAGAAGACTAAAATACACTACTGCAAGTTTTACTTAACTTCAGCTTCTAATGCAGATGTTTGTAGCCAAGCAATTCTCTCAACGTTGAGCATAAAATGATTTGGCAATGCTAACCGCTGCACCACCGCGGCCATCCTGAATGAGTGAAAATGTGGACATACACAACCTAGACATACCAAGCTTGAGATTGCTGTTTCTGAGAGTTTTCTGTTTTCTCAGAGGTATGGCAATTTTATATTTTTTGGTATACATATACATATGCATCAGTATGTGGGGAATGTGGAACTTGTCTCTAGTTTTTAGGGTGCAAGGGTTTCACTCCTTGTAAAAACAACTTTAAATGACAAAAGTTATGTTCAACATTTGCTGTTCTCTTGAATTTTTGTGGTTATTGTTTTGCAATTTTGGGGCTTGCTCTTAACTGTCTCATAATTATAATAGGGAGCCAGCAATGCAGACTGAAGACCTTAGATGTCTTGCAGAGCTGATGAGATAACTGATAATACTGCTTGGTAACCTCTTTATGAAATCAAGGAAAGAGGATAAAGTAGGTTCTGAGGCCTGAAAGATGATATAATTCTGTTTTCTACAATAATGGTAAAAAAGAAACCTCTGGAAAACATTAGTTTCATTGCCTGAGCATAGCTGGGTGGAAAATTGAATTTACAAGCATTCCTGATATGACACAACTAGATATGTAGTTTATCAAAAGGAGTTGCCAAAATGAACTATATGAATAATTTAGATACCCCAGCCCATTTGCAGTAACCTCACTTTGCATAATAATACATGTTTCTAATATATAAAAGTTTCTAGCATATAAAAGATGGATTTGAGGGGGCGTTTGCACCCCTTACTCACCCTTTATTTTACACTATGAACTCCATCTCTTACACAAACTGAGATAAATCAACTGTCTGATATGAATTGAAGTAGTTTAATTATCACTGCAGATTGTGTTGACAAACCTGTTCATTTGTTTGTTAACTTAGGAGGTGGACTAGTTTTGGGTCATCTGCCTACACATTAGAAAAGGAAAGCTGGGTGACTTAACATTTACGTAAAATCCATGGAATCATTACTGAAGAAAATTGTTTCTCTGCAATACGGCAAACAAAAGGAATGAAGGTACTTGGTAAGACTAATGGAACTGCCAAAATGTGATACTTTAAATTCAATGCAAGAAATGCAAAATAATATAGGAAACAAAAATTAATAAAGCATGCACAACGGCAAATCAAGCACTGGCAAGAATAAATGATGAAAGTGTCCTGCAAGTAATCCATTCAAATGACATAGAGGTGACCAAGTAATGCTAGAGAGAAGTCAGGACATCTAATAGAATACTGAGAAATAAGGAAACAGGCATGATCAGTAGAGAAGAGATGCTATTATCCCACTATTTATAGAGATTATAAGGCTGCATTTCAAGTTTTGTGTGGACTGGAGTACCCCCTAAAAAATTTCTTTCTAAGAACAATAGGGACAGTTCAGAAGAGGATAAGAAAATGGTAATGGCTGAATAGCATACGCCATCTTTTCTTCCTAAGGGAGGAAATGTGTTTTAGCTGTAGCCTGGCATCCTCTAGTGGACACTGGAGGATGAGTCCATGGCTATGTGCTTAATCCTAATGGTGAGGATGGGGTGGGAGCTGGAAAAAATGCCTGGTGGTCACACTCAGTTGACCTTGTTTTGACATACATGTGGGATCACTGCATGCTTTGTTGCTATTTGTAAATGGTTCAACCCCTTTCCAAGTCACTATTTCCTTGCACAAAAGAAATTCCAATCACCAGCTGCAACAGAAACCTTATATTTATTAATATTGCTGGATGGATTATTAGATTTCATCAGAAGGACTCCTATGCTGTGGTCGGTATATGTCCCATATGTGAGGCAGAGCACCTCGCTGGCCTTGTTCCAGAAATCTTGACCAATGGATGGAGATGGATATCCCCAGGGATTACCTCATGGGATTACCTTCATTACAGGCACAGCAAAAAAAATGGGTATAGTTCCCCATACTAAAGGGGGTGGCGCGTACAAAAAAATATGGAGCTAGGCTTGTAAATGCCCTCGGGCAGATAGCCTAGTATGAACCTATGAACCTATGAACCTATGAACATGATGCTTTCATCCCCTGACTCATGAGAGTCAACTGGGGAAGGGACTGAGGGTCAGAGCCAGATGCAGGAGTGAAAACATTAAAAAAAGTTTTATGGTATGCATCAGAAGATGAAAAAACACAACACACTTCTGCAGCATAGAATTTCATTTATATATGCATCTCCGGAGGTTCAGAAGGCTAGCATTCAGACTATTAATGAAAATCTTAGCTCCTGATATGCAACCATTTCCATTTGTGGCTCAAAAAACATACCTTGTAGCACCATTTGATGAATCTCTATCATTTCTTCCACATGTTCACATGAATCTATAACTAAGATGATCAACTCTTTCCCCTGCTCTAACAATGCTAACAACTTCTACAATTCTACTTCCCCACCAAACACTTCTAACCCCTTCACCCTCAAAACAGTATCTACTACCTATATAAAATCTTTACTCTCTAAACTCAAACCATGCTCTCCTTCTGCAGACAATCTACCTCCCTACTTCCTGCAGATTGCTGCAGAATCCCTTGCTTTCCCTGCCTCTATCCTAATCAATCGCTTCATATCTGAATCTTATGTCCCCTTCTTATGGAAAAGATTCTACACCCTGCCAATACATAAAGGAGGTAACTCCACCGACATCTCTAATTTCAGGCCTATTGCAGTCTTGTCTCCTCTCTCAAAAATCTTGGAAAAATGTAAAAATGTATCTGCAAACAAGTCATGCAATACCTACATCAGGAAAACCTTCTTACACCCACACAACATGGCTTTCACCCAAAACATAGTACCACTACTTCTCTAATATCTTACATAAATACCATATCTCTTGCTCATGATAACAATAAACTGGTCTTCTCTCTATTCCTGGACCGTCTCCCACCCTCTGCTTCTAGCCAAACCATCAAACCTTAATTTCTTTTCTCCTACCATTTCCTGGTTCTCTAGCTACCTGTCTGACCACCTGCAATCTGTCAAATGGCTCTCTGCTCTATCTCCTTCCCTCCCAGTGAAGATGGGAGCCCCCCACGGATCTATTCTTGGCCCACTTCTCTTTAATATTTTCACTAATTTACTACATACCTCATGTCCCCAGTCATCCCTTATTCAATATGCTGATGACGCAACTGTTATCACTATCTCTGACACTCCCTCACACCTCTACTCTTCTACCCAAGCATCCTTTAGCTCCATTGAATCCTGGCTCAAGGACAACTAATTCTCAACCCTAAGAAAACCAAGCTCTTACTCTTTCTCCCGAAAAACCTTACAAATCTCAAATCTACTTTTACTATACTATCCAGCAATAACATATCCATCAGAGTTGAATCTAGCTCAAAACTCCTAGGAGTCACAATCGATGACCATCTTAAATTTGATTTATATGTGTCTAACTGTACTAAAAAGACACACCAAAAACTAGGACTCCTTTACCACAACAAAAAGTACTTAACTAGCAAAGCAAAAATTACTCTCTCCCATGCTTACCTTTTTCCTAGTTTAGAGTATAGTTGTCACATTCTTAACAATCTGAACTTATCACTCAATCAAACTCGAATCAACCTACAATAAGGTGGCTAGATTTGCTGCTAATAATACTTACAGGTCACACCACTGTCTTTTCCTAAAACAATTAGACTGGCTTCAGTTACCCCATCTGCTCCTCCTTCCTTAACTACAGGTTATCCACTCTATCCTTTACCAACACTCTTTCTGCCCTAGCCCTACTTCCATTATCTCTAAATATTCCCCAACAAGGTCAATGCGTAGCTCTGACCTAGACCTGCTACAAATATATAAACCCAAGACCAAAACTGGTTGCACCCTCTACAGTTACAACCCTGCCATATCCTGGAATAAACTTCCCTTAGAAATTAGAGCTCTTAAACACTCTAATCAATTCAAAACAGCCACTAGAGAATACCTAAAAACAAAATGGTCATCCTCCATAAACTTTGCTCCCTCACACCAAAGACTCCTTTTCACCTCCTCCCCCTACCCACTCTCTCTCCTTTTACAATTTCTCCTTTTTCCCAGCATCATCTCACTATCCCCTCTCCTACACTATCCTATATTCTATTATTGCCTATCTACTTCCTTTACTCATCTCCCTTCTGCCTCGCTCTGTCCCTGTAATCTCTCCCATTTTTTCAACAATACTAGCCATAACTTTCTTCAAATTATTGTTGTTTTATGAATTTAGAACAATTTTTGTATTTCTCTAGTAAAAGATTATTGCTCTACTCTTGGCATATCCTCATTATCTTTAACAGCTATACTAATAGTGTATGTAGTTACTGAACTCCTATTGTTTGTCATATAATCTAATTCTCTTATTTAATGAAATTGTATCTTACTGTGGAGCTTTTCTCCCCGGCTCTCTGCTGAAAATGAGCTACTAAGCTTAGTCAGACTAACTCAGTCAACAAATGTAACATAAATGTAAAATAAATTAATAAATAATGTTGCAATGTAGTCGCATACAGTTCTCACATAACTCAAAGCAGCATACAAGGCATAATATCGTTTGACAAAGGATGCTGGATGAGCCACTGCTGTTAATGTTCTGTTGCTTAGTTTGGAACACTCCCACACAGTGACTGTCTCCAAATGACAGAAAATAAGATACTAAGACTCATTCATCTTACCCATTACAATAAACATCACTCCTTTGAAATAACAAGAAGCAACTGGCTCCAAGGAGAAGGGAAATCCTCTTTCCTGTTGAATAGATTGCCTTACAAACTACTCAATGACCAACTACCGTCCTCCACTTAAACAATTCCTACATTATACAAACTCAACCCGGGACACTCAGAAATATAGATGTCAACCTCATTGTTAGAGCACCTTTCATACTAGCAGTAGGCAACAGATGATTTTCTAAGTTAGCACAAGAATGTTGGAACAATGCCACTGGAAATCAGGTCCATCACCACCCCGGCAGCCATTAAGAATCATAGTCCCTCGAGTTAACGAAATGAATCTCAGGTTATTTAGGGAAAGTAAATGTCACCACATGTGCCACTCATGTCTTTAATCATTGTTGTCTAACATTTTTATCTTTTCCCCTTAACTATTGTCCTTTCCCGCCTTAGTCTTTTCTTTCAACTTGATATCTTTTGCGTAGATGTATATGTATGTAAACCACTCCCTTATTAATCTCATCATCTCCAATAGCCCAAACGCAATCTCCAACATCACAATTCACTCACCATCATTTAGCAATCATTGCCCCATCACTTTCTCCATTTTATTCCCAGCTCCCAAAACTAAACCAAAATCAATTTCCTTCAGATCTAAATTCACTGCCAATATTGCAAAACTATCTTCAAATCTCTTTTCCCATGACTGGACATCTATTCAAGATGAGACAGACCCTAACAAAAGCAGATGAACTCCTGACAAACACTCTCTCCAGTCAAAGAGACAGGCACTTCCCTTATTCTCAAGACTTTCTAACCGCAAACCCAAAAAAGTGGCTAACCCATGAGTTAAAATCCCTCTTTAAGCTCTTGGATCAATCTTGGCACTTCTGGAAATCTAATTCCACTCCAAAAAAACAGGTGGTAATATACAACTCTAAGTAACCTTGCCAAAATGTCACTGGAAAACTCAAAAGTCATTCCATAATACACCAAAAATCTCTTAAATACAGCCCTAGGAAATTTTGGAAAGAATCAAATAACCTTACAGGAAGTAACCCAGCTCACAGTTCTACAAGTACTTCCTTCAACTGATTTGCAGATGATTTCCATAGACACTGTAGTGATCTCCTCAAATGTGCTGCAAACACCCCGACAAATGCTTTCTTATCCCAGCCACTTTTATTTTGGGCAGATCTCCTCCAAAGACATTATCCCTTTACTGGAACAAATTCAACTAGTACATCCCAGAGGTATAGGCAACCTACATCCACATTTCAATACCACTGTCGTGACTTTCAAAATGTTGAAGCTTTTGAATGGAAATTGTGGTACAGTGGGGATCAGATCGGAAAGTTGATCATTCAATCTTATGTTCTTGACCATATGAAGTTCGACTTTCTGTTCAATTGATCTTTTGAATAGACTAAATAAATATATATATATATATATATATATATATATATATATATATATATATAAAAACAGTTTTGCTTTTGTTGAATGCCTTGTGGCTCATGTCAAACCTTGGACCATTACGCTTATCCAGTTAACAAATACATTTATGAATAAATCAATCAATAAATAAATAAAATTCTATCGCTGTTGTGCTTGTAATGCCTCTGATGACTACTTTCATGTCAGATAAATCTCACATTTCAAAGCAGGCATTTAAATAATTGCATGAATCATGGATCTTTTTTAATACTTCATAAGAAAAAATAAGCCATAAAGTGGGTCCTTTGATTAACAAAGTTAAATCAATTAACCAGATATATTAGTATTGCCCAAAAACTGCAAATAACTCCTTTATTCCGGGTAAATTAAATTTAGTATTTAACTGAATTCTGTTACTTTTCTAAAAGAAACTTTTAGTGAATGTCACAGCAGCAAAAATAAATCACTAAAAGCCACCTCAAACTATTCTTTTTTTTTTGCAAGGGGCATGCCCCCCATGTACCCCCACACATGTTATTCTTTTTTTACAAGGAGCATACTCACTGTACCCCCACGCACTTCATACTTATGCACACCAACTCTATGGTTGTATAACAGTAGAGTAGAGGGCAAACTCCATTTGCACAAAAAGTAGCTTTCAGCAAATTTACTTTGTGATACCAGTCTTCACTTGAAGAGGGGCTTGAAAAACTGACAGGCTCCCCTTATCTAATGAGAATGCCAGTTAAGCCTAATTTGTTACTAATTTTGTTAGGAAACAATGTTACTGGTTATGAAGAGGCAGATAAAAAGAAACATATTTCAGATTAAGTAAGACCTGCAGCTTATTGGGGTCTACTTTATTCCAGCGAAAGCCAAATCGGTTGAATACAATTCACGCTACACATAATGAGTGAAACGCGAGTATGCTGAATGCACTAAACCGCAAAAGTGGAAATATTGAATTTGCATAGTTGGCCCATCTGTGGAATAGCTCCGTAAGGTAAGTGTGCGATAGTTATGGACCTTAGGGTTACGGTGCGGGTTAAGGTAAGTGCATAGATAGGTAATGTATGTAAGGTTTAGTGTAGGGTTTTGTTAAGTGTATGTGTGTGGAATATTTAGTTTGTTTGGGTATAGCTCAGTAGGGTAAGTGTGTGGCAGTTACGGACCTTAGGGTTAGGGAGGGGTTAAGGACAGTGCATAGATAGTTGTGTATGTAGGGTTTAATGTAGTGTTAGAAGTAGGGTTTTGGTGCTTTACTTTAGGGTTAGAAGTAGGGTTTTGGTTAGTGTGTGTATGTGTTGTTTTTTACTGTGTTTCGGTAGGTAGTATGTTGCGGGCGGTGGGGTTGGCCAACTATGAGAAATCGAGATTTCGAATTTCGTGGTTTAGTGCGTTCGACATATTCGTGTTTCGCTCGTTATGGTTCACGCAAATTGTATTCGACCGATTTGGCTTTTGCGGGAATAAAGTAAACCCGCTTACTGGATAGGTAGGGAAATAGGCATACTAGATAGGCCAAGGTGCTCTACGTGCCATATAAATCTATGCTATAGTTCTTTGCTGAGAATGCCACTTGGTCAGCTTGAGGTTCCAGACAGCTGTGACTGATGGGCCATAAATACTACTGAACAATAAATAAGTAATAAGAACTGAATATACAATCATTGCATTATTTCCTGCAAGATGCTGTTTTAATATACTTAAAAATAGAATTTGTTTCACACACATACTCACACCTACAGTCAATTTAGAGTGTCCAGTCAACTGAATGTAGGTCTTTGGAATGTGGAAGGAAGCTGAAACACCTGGAGGAATCCCACACAACCACAGGGAGGACATGCAGACTCTGCACAGAAGGCATCCCTGCCAAGAATCAAATCAGCGAGCCTCTTGCCATGAGGTGACAATGCTAACTGCCGCACCACCAAAGCCACCCCAAGAAAGGAGAACAGATATGCAAAAATATATCTAGGATTATGGTAATGGCTGAAATTGTGAGACTTGTTAGAGGAAGTCCCAGAATAGCAAGACTAAATGTGTGAAAAAGGAGACTTGGAGCTAGTATATATAAGCAGTGAAACATGCAAGGGGTTTAAACACAATGGGAAGTGGCCCCTTCTAAAAAATACTTTTAAGAAACATCCGTAGTAGTCAGCATTCACCTTTTTCCTTTAGTTTCATGCATTTATTTGTTTTTTGTTTTGTTTTCATAATTCTAGAGCTCACATTTCCAAGTCTTGTACATATATCTCAATTGTCCAGAATTTTGCAGAGCATCCCTGATTTTGCTTCATATTTTTGCCCCCATTCCTCATAAAAGTTTTGGTGTGGTAAATCACTGAGGATTACCGTCAGTTAATAATGGTAACCATTACAGTTTCATACTTCTTATTGTTCAGAACATGCGTGTTGATGCAAAATCTGTATTGCTATTAGCTTTTTAAGTGAATTAGAGTGATATTTAAAAATTGAACCAAATTAGGAGTCTTTATCCCCGTTATGTTTTGCTTTATCCCAAATTCATGAACAAAGAAGTTGAGAGGTATGGTCTTGGAATATACAGGTATACATACCTCTCTCTGTCTCTGCCCAGAAGGATAGATTTCATAATAATGTTCTTAGGTTCATTTTCAATTTAATTTTAGACATCTAATGAAAGATTTCCTTTCACTGCCACTATTTAATCCATTTACATTAAATTACATTAGGCATATACTAGGCTAACGACCACCAGGGACTTTATAAGTCTAGCCACACAACCCAGCCCACTTGTGTCTCTACATATCATGGGCATTTATTAGAAGAAGAGTATGTTAGGATGTTTCTAAAGGTTATGTGGGGGGTATGTTGGCTTGGCCATAATTACTACCTGCCTCTGAGACTTGGAGGCCAGACTCAGGGTGAATTTCTGACTTCCCATCCATTAGTCAAAGTTACACTTAAATAGGGTTAGGAATGGACTCTGCTTCACGTGGATGGGGAGTCTGTTCCAGAGCATAGGGATCTTCTGAGGCACATATCAAACTTATCGTCAACATGTTCTATTTATGTCACAAGCAAAATGTAAATCCTGTCCATTTTGCAGATGTGCAAAAGGTCTATTAGAGCTGGTACCAAGGATGCCTTGTATGCCAGACATAGACTGTCTCTCAGTAACCTGTAAGAAATCGAGTGTAGTGATAGGACTTAAAGGTGATCCATATAGGACAATGTGTTTATACCTTGGATTTTCCAGGTAAGGAACTGTTGTAGGTATTCCAACTTTTGGAAACATCTGGTAAGGTACATGTTGAAGGGGTCATTATACTCAATAATGGGTTTGATAAAGGCCAAATGAAGTGGCCCTATGACTTCCTTGGACATGGATACCAAGCACTTACTTATAACCTGGTCGACATAGAACTATTTTCTCAATACTTTGGCCACATGTTGGTCAAAGGCCAGATTACTGTTACATATGTTTTCAGATAGGGATGTTTTACTGATGGAGTAATTAGCCTGGGTGGCAATTTTCTCAAAAGGCACTACAGTGCATTTCTTGGCATTAAGTGTTACTCTATGACTTTGGCTCCAGTCATTTGTCTGTGTTAGATCCTCTTGTAAGATGTTTGTATCATGGGGGAATTCATGATAGCTCACAATTTGCAGTCATCTATGAACTTGGTCAGCCAAAGGACATTGACATTGAAATAAATGCCAAATAGGAGCAGTCTCAGCACGGAACCCTGAATTACCCCACTGGTGACCAATTTCTTAATGGAGGTGGTCTCATCAATCCTGACTTCCTGGGTCTTGCATGTGAGCCAGCTGTAAATCCAGTGTGTTATTTATGGGTTTATGTCCAGTTCAGTGAGTATGTTAACTATACCTGAATGGGGCATTGTATCAAACATTTTAACCACGTCTAGGTAAGCAGTATGCAACATTTTCCTGTCACCCATTGCCTTGGTGGCCTTCTGAAAGAAGTCCACCAGGTTTAGTAGGCATGACCTTCCCCTGACAAAGTCAAACTGGGTTGGGTCCAGTATCTGAAGGTTGCCTATGTCTTTGTTGAGCATTACCATGATAATTAATTCCATGCCTTTGCATATTAGACCAGTCAGGCTAAAAGGGCTGTAGTTTCTGGGGTCTGTTGATGGCCCACCCTTATGAAGTGGAATAACAGTATTCTTGTGATACAAAGCCTGTTTTGAGGTTATAGTTGAAATGTGACTCAAGTAGTCCTGATAGTCATACTTCAAGCTACATAGGAAGCATCCTGAGATATTGTCAGGGCCCACTGAAGCTGTGTTTTTGGCCTTAGTGAGCACCACCATGACTTACTCCCTCTAATACTTAGTGGGTTGTTATTCTACTAGGTATTTTGTGGGGGACGATAGGGGTGAATGGGGGTTAAATTTGAGCTGAATTCCACAGGAAATCTAGCTTCACAAGTAATTATAAACTACTGAAACCAAGGAGGACTATTGTCACCTGCTTCACTTAAATTTACCCCTAAAATGCACATTGGAAACAGAGCTGCAGTCAGTGAGCAGATAGGTGGATTGTAGAATACAGTATGGTAGCAGAATAGTGATAGTAGTCATAAAGGATCTGAACTGGTACAGGGCAAGTCTCTATGAAGAAGCCATTCAGTGAACAGGTGCCTCTTTCATTTGGAAATACTTCTAAAGGACAGAAATGTAGAGAGTGCAAAAAACGTTAGCAAAGAGTGGCCAGTCATTATGCTTCATACATTCAACAACTCGTTGGGGACACAGGAACAATCACAGACAAGCAATCACAGAGACCATAATAAATCTAGCCATATACACCTTTAAGTAAACACATTTAAAAGTTCTTGCCACAGTAAGTGAAAAGCACTAAGCCTTCACTGTTTTTATAAGGATTTATATAAGACATTAAGTTGACTTATTACCAACATCCCTTAAGGTCAAATATAACCCAGCAGTATATTATATCATTATAGTTCACAATCAGGGAACATGCTTGCTTCAGCTACCGCCATTTACTACCTACTTCTGTTTTTGTCATGATATGTTAGAATCAATCCATTCACAAATATACTTTGCAGAAGTGTAGTATAACAAAGCTCTTCAGTGATAAGCCTTTTTAAATTCAACCCATCCACAGTTTCAGTTTGTGCAAGTTAAAACACATAATGCTTCTGAGCTAATTAACCCAGAGAAGGACCTGAAGAACTACCACCTGTGGCACAATGGAGATATTACCTTTTGAGTAAAATCGGACCTCCCATGGAATGTACAGGTCAGAGGTAAATCAACAAATTCAGATGGGGTCAGCTGTTGTCTCTTGGAGGAGGCTCGGGCCTTGATGCAGCCTGCTAGCACCATAATAAGCAAGCATTGTACAGGGGTGCACAGGCAGATTTGTACAGTGGCATACATATAGGCTTCCCACACTGCCATTATGCACACTATTTGGTTGGAGGTGGGGGGTGGAAGAGCAAATAAGTGTAGCAAAAGAAAAGCTCTCTGCCCTGCAATGGGATGGCAGTCAGCTCCCACTCAACACTAGTAGCAATAGAGCAAATGTATCAGACTAAGGCTGTAGAATGCACTAAACTCACCAACTGCTAGTTATTCTAACCTGTAAGTTACACTACTAGCCAGCCTATGCCCCCCTCCCATGAGTGCCTCTATCACAGTATAAGCCAAACTATGTCTATAGGAATGCAGTTAACACACAGTAATGCATGTTCTGTCATATTGGTTGCACATATTTGCATTAATTTTTTCCTTTTTATTCATCCTTTGTTGATCAGGTTAGTCCCACTAGGCTAGTAGCCTCTTTTCATGGAATCCCAAGGTGGTATTTATACTAAGAGAGGACATTTGGCCAATACATTGGGGAATGTCCTCGACTGTTTTTGTTGTGACGAGGAACATTTTTTTGGTTGCACTTCCTGCTTCTGTTTTTGGTGCATAGGCTGCTCAGAGAAGCAGGGAGTTACAGCAATGGAGTCAAGTGAGTTGTTTGGTAGTGATTTGGAGCAGAAGAAAGTGGTCAAGCCTTCAAATCAGTTTAGAAAATGGGTCGAGAGATAAGGGGAGAGAAGAAAAGGTAGTCAAGCATTCTACATCTGTGCCTGAGGTGGGAGGATCGAGAGAGAAGGCATATGTGCCTTCTAGTGGAGTTCCAGTGGTTGGACATGATGGTAGGAAGACAGTCGAGTTTTCAATGGATATTTTTGAAACAGCAAAAGGGTGCATAGTTGGAGAAAAGGCAGGCAAGCCTACTTCAGATTCGAAGAGACTTTTCAGCAGCAGCTATTCTAGGAAGAGAGCCAGCATGATGAGGGATGTATTATTACAGGTTCCCTATTAGAAGACCAAAGACGCATTCTTTCGAATGTGTCTTGGTCAAACTCAAAAGACGGAAATGGTAAAAGATCGAAGCAGCTTTTAATTAAATTCTTTCCCTGGGAAAGAATTTGCTTGGCTGCTTCGTTACTTTGCCATTTTCAGCACTGTAGTGCAGTCTTGGAGTTGGTATATTTAAGTAGGGGGGTGTGGTGGGCG
The DNA here is from genome assembly GCF_019279795.1 of Protopterus annectens. Classification (NCBI taxonomy): domain Eukaryota; kingdom Metazoa; phylum Chordata; order Ceratodontiformes; family Protopteridae; genus Protopterus; species Protopterus annectens. Next base: position 767,127,913 of record NC_056725.1, read on the forward strand.
CAGCTCCCCACATCGGGGGTGTGGTGGGCGAAGCCCACCACTTAATGTAATGTTTAAAGTGTTTTGTTTTTTTGTTGGAACAGCGATTTTGTTCTCTAGGAAAAAAAATCACTGTTCTGACAGTTTAAAATTGTAAGCTTTCGCTTACATAGGGTCGATTAATCACCCTTTGATTTTTTAAGTGTTCGGTGATCTAATATAGACCCTTATTACAACTCTCTAGTCAGGAGAGTTGCAGGATGTTTTATTAGAGAAATTATGTGAAGAAAGTGGACCTGAGAGTTACAAGGATGCAGCATGAGGAGATAGAATGGATAGAATTCAAAATGAAGATGTACTTTTGATACAAAAACACAGGCGATAAGACAAAACTTATACTGATTTGGCTAAGGAAAAAGTGATAAAAAAGAACATCAGGAAAAGAAACTGGTATGAAACAAAGAAGAAATTAAACTGTTAGGATTTTTTTCCCAAGGAAAAAAGAGAAAGACATGAGGTATGGGACAATGTTATTTCACCTTTAGGAACTTCTCCAGCAGACGTAAGAGCTTTCATTCATATAAGCAAAGAAACTTTTTGTGACATAATTTTTGAAAATAGTCAGGCAATGTAAACGTTTTTGAGTCAGTATGAAAATAAGAAAGACTGTACTCCATGGAATACTTATGTAGTTAAAGCTTTTGTTTCATAGAAACTAAGAAGATAATTCATATCCAATTTAGAACAGAAACTGAAAAAGAGTCTTTGAAAAGACATTTAAATAGCACATGTAAAGATATATTGGACATTTCTAAAGTTTTCAATAATAGGGGATTATGGACTGGAGGTTGGGATTGTAATGTTGTACCAAAAATAGAAAATGCTAAACTCATTCATATCCCTAGTATTGTAAATGAAGATGGTCAAAAAAGTGTTGTTAAATATTGGGATCAACCCAAAACTTATTTCTACTGTGGAAAATCAGATAATTTGACTACTGATTGTACAAAAGAAAACATTTTATATGTGGTGTGATAGGTCAAGTTGCAAAAAAAAAAATGTGAGTAAAAAAGTTGATGGATTGTAAAGAAGGGACAGTACAAATACGTGAAGCTAATGTGGCTGAACACATTCAAGGGGTTACAGAAGCAGTAAGTGAAGAAAAACAGGGACAAAATTATGTTGAAAAAATACAGAAGATAAAACTATGACACATAAAAAACAAAAATTAAATATAGAAGAAGGTACTAAAGTAGGTGACAAAGAAGATATTACGTGGAATAAAGTTTAAAAAATTCTATAGGTAAAAGTGCGAGAGAGAAAAAGAAAAATTACTGGATTAAACACAAAGGAAAAGAAGAAAGAAAAAGGGTGAACATTTTATTCTTTTTCCTTAGAACTTTTTCCCAAACAGAAATAATGGTAATTGCAGAATATTAGCATTGAATATTAACAGTTTTAAAAGCATAGTTAGAAGACTAGGTATTACAGACTGGTGTAAAAATGTGATAGTGATATCATTATACTAGAAGATACAAGATTTTTTAATGAAAGAAGAAAGATTTCAACCAGAATGTCTTTGGGATAATGAGATATACTGGAATTTAGTACAAGATTTATGTTCAGGAATAGCAATACTCATGAAAAAGACAGTTAAGGAGCTTGATAGTGCTATCATTTTAATGGGGGGATTACGGTTATTGATGTTAGATAGAAAAATAAATTATATGCATATGTAACTAGTAAAGAAAGAGAAGACATTTATACCTTAATACCAAATTACATTGCTATTAATATGGAAGTTATTATAGTAGGAGGCTTCAATTATAACTTGAGAAATAAAAAGAAGGAGAATGATGTAAAAACGTTAACAAAACTATGAGATGTGGGAAGTTAAGAATATGGAAGAACAATTCATGGACATACAATAGAGGAATATATAGAACACAGACCAACTATTTTTTTTTTTTACTTTTGGAAAGATGTGAAATAAAAATGAAGGTGCATTAGACACAAGTTTTTCAGACCATAAAGCTATCTGGATAGAATTCTGAGACAAAGTTGGTAATGTTAAGATAGGAAAATGTCTAAAAAGAATTAATGAAGTTGAGTGGGCAGGTGAGGGTGAAAAAAGAAAGTTAGAATTATGGGATGATCACATAAGTATGTGACAATTCTATAAAAATTCTTCTGAATGGTGGATGTCTTTTAAAAACAAATATAAAAAAAATTATCAAGGATGGCAAGTTTTAAAGAGAAAGGAAGTGAAAAGAGTTATAGTAAGTTAAATGAAGAATATCTTAAAGAATAAGAAAGGAAAGAAAATAAATATTTTAAGAAAGAACTAGAATTATATGCAATGAATAAAAAAAATCTAAAAATCTAAAAGGAACAAAAGCTCCAAGAAAGTTCTCAGTTTTGTTCTTTTAAGTCTTAGTTTAGCTTGGAGAGCCATCTCTAAGGTTTTGTTTGATATTTCCTGCAAGGTAAAAAAGAAGCGATAGCTCCTTATTTAAATAAAATAGTTAAGGAAGATAGTATAATGAGAGAATTAATAGACAAAAAAGGGAGAGTACAAAAAGACCAAAGAGATATAATGTGTACTGCTGTAATATATTGTTAATGAACAAAGGATATCATAAAAAGTAAAAACGTTCTCTGAGCAAGAAAATATAGATTTGGAAAAAATGTAAGATTAGAAGAACTGAAAATAGTATTAAGATAAATAAATATACATATGGCAGCAGGTCTGGATGGCTAAGAATATCAAATGTATAAGAACATGACAGTAAGTCAAAAGATGTATTTCATAAAAGTATTAAACGAGTGGTTTAATGAGATATTTAAATATAAGGAATTATGTAGTGGACTTTTTAAATTTGTATTGAAAAAGATGAGAGAAAAGATATAAGAAATTAGAGGACTGTTGTTTTGAATAATACTGATTATAAAATCATTATGAAAATACTGCAGAAAAGAATGGAATCAAAACTTAAGAATGTTCTATTAGATTCAATATATAGTGTTAAAGGAAAAGGATGTCAAGAATTATTAATGATTTTTAAAGAAATTGTAGATGACATACTAAATAGACAAGAAAAGACTTTAATTATGGTAGGACATCTAAGCAAAGCTTTTGACACTATTCAGCATAATATGTTATGGGATATATTCAAAGCTTAGAATTTAAGTATGAAAACAAGAAATGTGTGTGTTACAGCATACACACTGAAGAAAAATTAAAGTTTTGATTAATGGATGGCTGAGTGAAGAAATAAGTATTAAAAGAGGTATAAGGCAAGGATATCCTTTTGGTAACATTGTATTTTCACTAGTTATGAATGCAATACTAGTTATATCAATTCAGTAGATGATATAGCTAGATAGATAGATATGTAGATAGATAGATAGATAGATAGATAGATAGATAGATAGACAGACAGACATATAGATAGATAGATAGATAGATAGATAGATAGATAGATAGACAGACAGATAGATTTATCTTTAATATCTGCATATATAATTCTAACCAGAAGTGCTGGAAATGCAAATATATAAGAAGTTTTCAATTTTGCTAGAGTTACCTTTGCAAACAAGAAAGTAATAGTTATTAGAATGAAGTGCATCTTCACATGACACTTTGCCAAGTATAACATAAACAGACAAGCTGTTTGTATTTGTAGGCTGCCGTGTCAACTGCTATTTTGTGAACACATAACTTACTTGGATGAGCATTGCTCTGGAAATAAACTTTTGTGCTACCAGTATTTTTAACTTAGGGACCTCCTTCTTCCTCTATACATTGCACTATAATCCAAATGATAACAATACTCCGCCGTCGTATCTCCATTCTGATGTATAATGCTTGACAGTCTCTGTCATAACATTTCATTTTTGAACTCTGGAGGACCTCTTTCACTTTTTTACATCACTTTTTCACTGTGATTGTTTTTCCTCTGTGATCCTGTTTGGCACAAGCTATTTTTAGTGTGTGTGTGTGTGTGTGTGTGTGTGTGTGTGTGTGTGTGTGTGTATAAACAAATTCCAGTCTATATGCTGACTCCTTTCTGCATCACTCATGTAAGCCTCATATCCTATACATGTAACATGAGAAAACTTGCTTTTCATAAATGCACTATAAATGTACTGGTTCTAGTATGCCTTGTTACTCTTATCCTTAAATATAGGTGCATCACAACTGTAGCAAGATTTTTATCTAGCACAGATTCAAACTTCCAAAATAGTGCTTTTTAAAGTCCGGTTACAGACTGTAGCTTTTCTGTCTCTAGGCGATCTCTTACTATCACTGCCATGCAAACACCAGCTGCACTTTTCAGAAGTCATTACTTATGAATTTTGCTGCACCAATGTTGGTTTGTACTCCTCTCCTTAGTTACTCTTTAGTTTATTACATTCTATTATTTTCTAGAAGCTCAGGTGTGTCTACGCAGAGTTCTGGAACAGCTTCTTCTCCTACTCTTGCGTCTGCCAGCTCATTTTCAAGGAGATCCTAAGCATTCCTCTCAACTGCAGTACAGAGTTTCACAGAATGTCCAGATTTTTGCTTCATATTTTTAGTCCCTGTTTCATAAAATTGTGATTTTCTGGCAAATTTGTGGCAAATCATTAAAGACTAAAGTTAGAAATTAATGACAGATAACCGAGTTTCAGACTTCATAGCCTTCATAAAAATTCATGCTAATGCAAAACCTGTTATTCTATCAACTTCCAAAGTTTGCAGGAGCAATATTTAAAACTTGTCCCTATTTTTGGACCTGTGTCCAGATTACTTGCTCCAAGAGGTTGACAGGTATGATCCTAAGTAAGTGAGGTTAACAGCTTATTCTACTCCGAATGTGGGTGGCCATTTCCATATACTTCAGCACTGCACTGGAAGGAGCAATTATGCAAAATCAGGTTTCACTGCAGAAAACAAAACAGTTTGGCAGCTTACTCCACAGGATGACAACCTTCCTTCACATTCCTAGTGCAAACATTACTGTGCTAAGTTCAGATTCAAAGACCAATCCACATTTACAATATGGTAACAAGCTATAGTTTACCAAAACTGCTGCTTGGACCTCCTGCTGCAGTGGTGCCTGTATCTTTCTATAGCTGTACTTGTGTGTGATGTACATTCTTGACTTTGTTTTACTGCACTGTGTTTTGTATTTGTACTACACAGCATTACATCATTAATAAGTAAAAACTACCTGGGCAGAGATCCGATGCATGGCATTTACTTAATGATTTAGTTACTATAATGACGCAGCAACATTTCTTCCCCTTTTACTTTTTGAGAGAATCATGCTGTTAGCAGTAACACTGTGCTTCATTTTGCACATTCCATTAGAAACTTCTCATATCCACTTAATACCTAGCTGAGAAATGCATTGCTGTCATTGAAGCAAAATTCCCTAACCTAAACCCTAGGCACTATAAGGCAAATCATTTATAGTTTTGTTTCTATACACGGTACTGTATATTGCTTAACATGGCTTATTATCACAGTCAATAACTTTGATATTTGTGTAACTACACTTTTCCCTTAAATTATAGATATTCTCCCTTAATAAATGAATGACCTACCATTTGGCCAATTGCATCAGCAGGAATGTTCCCAGTCCTAGCTCCCAGAATCCCAGGTTTATCAACTCTACTGTTAAATCATAGTTGTGTGACCTTTTTTTTCAGCTTTATTGTGTGTTTCTCTTTCCGCTTTGGTTGTGTGACCATGAAGGGTATATATTTATAATACTTGAGAACCTGCTAAATTGAGTAATTCACTGTATACACAAGTCTAAACACAACTTTTTGGTTAGGTGGGTTTTTATACTATAAAAAGCTAAATAAAAGGAGTGTCCCACAAAAGTGGGATGGTTAATAGATTTTTCATTGGGTCTGAAGAAGCTTATCTGAAAGCGCTTTCTAGAAAACGATCTGAATAAACAACACAGTATTGGTGTTATGAAATATAAAGTCTAACATGAATTTTTCAGAAAATAAAGACAGAAGAAACTGCACTGTGATAGGGAATGTGATGTCAGTCTTAACTCAAATGTTTTCTTTTGACTTTTTAGGTAAATTGATTTCCAAGAGTAAAGACAATGGAATGGACGGCCAAATGATCATATGCAAATTAAGGCTAGAGGAATCTCACCAACAGGATGCCTCCAAATGATTACTTGTTTCAGCCAAGCACATGTAAGCTCTGACCTCCCCCCAAGCTAAACACTCCCACTACCCAAACATACTTAAAGGCAAACTTACTTTAACTTGCATTAAAACACTGTAACTTTTGAAGATCTGTATAACACTCATCTATCAACTAATAAAGATTTTTTTGAGAAAGCAGCCACTGTTCACCTTTTTTTCCACAGGAGAAAAACATTCACTGCTAAGGTTCATTGAATTCAGCTAAGAGTCTCTAGCTACCGCTTTGCAACATACATATGTGTGTACATACACACACACACACACACACACATATATATATATATATATATATATATATATATATATATATATATATATATATATATGGGTCTACCTGACAATGCCGAAAGCTGACAACGCTGACGATGAGAACACCGACACCAGAAGATCGAAAACTGAGATGACCGATGGATGAAAACCCCGATGCTGAGAACACCGACACGTGAAAAGGCTGTGTAAGTATGCAGTAGTGACGGACATTAGGGTTAGGGTGTAAGTAAGGTAAGTGTGCGATATTGACGGACTCTAGGGATAGGGGTGGGTTAAGTGAGTTAGGGTTAGGGCGCGGGTTAGGTGAGTGTGCGATAGTGACAGTCTTTAGGGTTAGGGCGCGGGTTAGGTGAGTGTGCGATAGGTTAAGTGAGTTAGGGTTAGGGCGCGGGTTAGGTGAGTGTGCGATAGTGACGGACCTTAGGGTTAGGGTTTGGGTTAAGGTTATAGATAGTTGTGTATGTAAGGTTTAGTGTGGGTTTGTAAGGATTTTGGTGTGCTTGTGTTGTGTGTGTGCTTTTTGGACAGGGGATTTGTTTTGTTTGTTGATTGTCGAGATTGTGGTGTGTCGGGCATGTGAGGCTTCGTATTTGTGAACTTTCGATTATGTGGTGTCGGTGATTTTGTTGTCGGTGTTGTAGTGCGTCGGTGTTGTCAGGTAGACCCATGTGTATATATATATATATATATATATATATATATATATATATATATATTTACATATATATAAAAGGAAGTGGGTTGGGGAGTAGGGACTTGCCCTCCCTCACTAGTGATTGCCCCCTGCAAGAAAAAGCTTTAATAGAAATGACATCCACATATTTGTCAGGTGTATGTTTTAATGTGTTTGACTCATATAATTTGCTGTTGGGGCAAAAGTTACTGTTCACGGCCTCATGGCGGATCCTTCATACATTCATACTCTGAAGGGAAATGACTACCTCACAAACTTGGGATAATGTATTTCTAGCCCCACTGGGCTCAGAACAGTGACCCAGTGGTGTACTTAGGGATATCTTCTGCCAGGGATGCCACTGCAAAATCATCCAGGATGTTAAGTGATTTTGAATGAATTATGTTATTCATTCCTTTCTTTATCATAGATTATTATTAGATTACTTTGCCCTTTTCCCTTGCAGCCCATTTTAAGCTAGCTAATTATCCCTGAGACTCATCAACTCGCACACCTGTGTTTGTAAGGCAAACACCTTAACCATTAGGCCAATGTCTAGCTGCAGTATATCTTGCTGTGCAAACTGATGTCACTTTGTTCTGGAAATGCTCTTGGTTTTCTTCTTCCATACTTTTTCACTTAAAGGTGCAGTTAGATATCCATCCTAGAGTAAAACTACAGCTGACATCTATCTTGACAACGATTATACAGCAGGTAGTATCACTGCTATGTTTTCATCTGGAACTACAAATGGCACTCTAAAACTGAGTTGCCTAGCAACTGACTTTGAACCATCTTGTTATTTTTATTTTTTATTTTTGTGCATTTGTTAGCTAGCCTACATGTCTTCTTCAAGTTCCATGTGCTACCTCAGTGACAGACATTAGAGAAATAGCTTTACGGAGGGGGCATCTAAAGTGTCATTTATTAGTTCTCTAGTCCCTGGCCAACAAGTGATGCTGTCAGTGCTATCATTTCTCAATGGCCTCTTCCCACATGCTGAAACTGATTGTTGTCCACTTGTCCATGCATACCTGGCCTCATTAATGCCAGATAAGAAACTGGACTTCTGTTTGACAGCAACAGAGCCATCATGAATGTGTGGGCTGCATGACTAGCATCACAGGTAAAATGATATGAAACTGATGTGTTTTATGCCGTAGTACAATACTTATAAAGGATTGCGGCATTTTTTTTTTCACCTTTTATATTTTCCCCTGTGTTACTCTGTGCATCAGCTCTTCATCATACATCATCATTCTTCAGGGAGAGTTACGAGTTCTCCCCAAGTATGGGGACAACCTGACTGGGATGCTACCTTGCAGTGACTACTCTTCTTAATCAGACAGGCAGGAAGACTGACTTGCACAGTATAGCGTCATTTGATTTTTTCCTATTAAACATTCTCTTCATATCCCTTGAAGGCCTGATGTATATGCTGCCAAAATGAGGCCTGCAGTGCTGGCTGAGTAATGTATGCTTGCATGCAATAATAAAAATCCATCTGTAGAGCTATTTACACATAAATATTTACACATCCTTCCAAATGAGTGCAAATCTCAGTCCAAGTGCTGCATGTCTGTCTTCTCCAAAAGTCAGTAACATCTGGTTACCTCTCTCACACTAGGATAGTGACTATTGATATTATTATTATACCAGTGGTTATTACGCAGTTCAGTGCATCATATGTATACATGTGCATCAGGCAATACCACATAGGAACAACAAAAAAAAAAATGACATGAACACAAGTGACAGGAAAACATTACACAATGATAGAGAATATACCCTCAGTGAAGGTAACAGTAGTTAACATGGGCAAAGAACAGACTACACCTCAACAGTCATGTGGGGGATATTCAAAAGATGTTTCAATGGGTTCGCTTTTGGGTGTCCCCAAGTGTGTTCTACAGGGCATCAGTTGGTGTCTTCCAGGTAGTGTCCCAAGGTGTTTTCTGGGATGTTCTCCTGAGAAGAGACACAGTGTAAAACTGACTCACTGGTTGAAAGTCCTCAAACTCAGAACCCTGTAGTTTGTCCAGAGCATATGAAACTCATCAAGATGTTACACTGTGTGGTGTCACATGGTGGGAGCACGGGTTTGGCTGTCTCGTCTAATTATGTCAAGCCACAGGACTGACCACATCAGTAGAATGGCACAGCTAATGGGCACAGATTTCGGCAGAGTGGCTTACCTTTCCTACATCTGCATGAGATCCTCCCTGCCTACCTCTATCCCTGCAATGGCTGGGAGAGCTGGTCATGTATGACATTATTTTGCAGAGGCTGCAATGTCTGGGACAGCTGGTGATGTATGACATCATTTTGCAGAGGCTGCAATGGCTGCAACAGCTGGTGATGTATGACATCATTTTGCAGAGGCTGCAATGGCTGGGACAGCTGGTGATGTATGACATCATTTTGCAAAGGCTGCAATGGCTGGGAGAGCGGTGATGTATGACATCATTTTGCAGAAGCTGTATGGGTCATGATAAAAGTACATTCAGAAACAGTAGTGTTGCCCTGCACCTTCCTACATGGTGCATAGCATGGTAGCTACTCATGCATGAAATACACGGCAGCAAACTGGTCTTGAATGGTACCCCATATAATCTGCTTACTTATATCTGCTTGGGGTAAAGGGGCACCCAAGGCAGCTTCTTTCAACTGGTGGAGTATTCGTTGATCAAACTAAAAATAGCTATGACTCAAGCAAAAAGAGTAAACTTAACAAGATATTGGGACTTTTTTGTGCATCATTTAATAACATATTAAGGGCTTCATGACTGTTTATGTTTGGTATTAGTAAAAGATTTGTAATATCAAGGTTTCTACAACATGTCCATGTCACTAAGCATTACATCTGATGTAAGAATCACATTTATAAATTTTCTGTCTAGTTGTTATATTTAAGTAGTCAGAAATGCGTTTTACTTTTACATGTTCAAGATAAAAAAAATGATACAAACATGGTATGCACTGTCTCTTAGAAACATGTTAAAATGTGTTTATATTAGTAACAGAAACATTATTTTCAGTTATAGGAATTATCTGAGTGTAGCATTTCATTAACTCTGAGTTAGTTTATTGGTTTAGGAATGAGAGGCTTCTTTAATCTGGTTTTATAATTTTTCTTTACAGATGGAAACCCCATCCCCAAACACACACACACACACACACACACACACACACACACACACACACACACACACACACACACACACACACACACACACACACACACACACACACAGAGTCTGGTGGATAACAGTGAGATTAATGGTCATTCATATGTACTTAAATAGATGCTGTGTTTCCACATTATTTGCCACATACTGTCACATGTTGCTTCCTAGACATTATTTGATTTAAAAAAAGAGTGGTTCTATAATTACTATAGTTATTTGGCTATCATGTCAAAATGATTCTCATATGTCATTGTTGCTGTAACTGTATTCATTTTTATTACATTTTTGAAGTTGTCCCCTCCAGCCCTCCATACAAAATGAGTACTTTCCAGCTGGACAACTGATTTAATAAGACATAAATAAACAGGAAAGTAAATAAAAAGTAGTGACTGTCCATCCCAAGAGAACAAAGAGGTTGCCATATGTCACTACTCTTTATCTTGACAAATACACTAATGTCACATTTGCAATGATTTGTTGATACGTCAGTCTCATTTGTGCATACAAAGGAATAACGATTGGATAACACTTTAATCTCACTTGTGTAAGAATAATGGCCCAATACTCTAACCTCGTTTGTGCAAAGACGGTAACAATGACTGCCTAAACTAAAATCTGGTAAACAATATTCCACAAGTTCCATCTGAAGATTTGCATGATATTCTGGCTTGGCTTTCTCCTGATATCAGAGTACTATTTGATCACATATGCGACTCAGACACTCAAAGGGAGAAGTGACACTCTCAGGGCTGAATAGGAAAGCAAAAAGAGACACCTACACTGCACATACCTGCTTGGCCTATGGCACATTAATTAATGTGGCCCTAGGAGAGTTTGTTAGAAAGCTATTGGACCAGCTAGCAGATGTGCAGTGGGGACAGAGCTGTGCTTAAATGTTACTTATGGGTTTGAGCAAATTGTTAGGGGAGGTTAATTCCAACATAACTGCCACCTGTGAAGAACAGATGATGGTGGGTTATTGCTACCTTAATGCAGAACATTTATGGCATACATGAGCATGTGACTAGATTGCAAGTTGTGCTTATGGTCATTATCTTACTTCTTTGAATTTTGGGTGCACATGTCTGCTGCAGAGGTAGAGTGACACACTGTGTGAGGAGAGTCATTTATCTCTTTATATCCTGTGGTCTCACCACCTCAGCTAATCTCAAAATTACGATTTGGTCATAAAAAGTTTGATGAAAAGCAATTACGATATAATACTGTTATAAACAATTCTAAATCACTGTATTGTTTATTTTTGGAGCAGTGCTACGTTTGCCCTCAGTTGTGTGTCATTTTGCTTTGTTTTTATAATTCTAAATCACTGTTTGAGGTTCTAAATGTTTACAGAAGGATGCCAACATTTCATAATCAAAGAAAGGGCATATAAGTGGGACAAAAGCTACTAGAGTAGATATGATCTGGTATTAGTCATGGTAGTAAGTTGATACTGTGGCTTTACATGGACTGAGGGCCATTTAATCAAATCATGTTACTTAAAGTGTACTGTCACACTGCATGAATGCACAGTGGCAGATGCTAACTTCATAGGGAAGTACTGGGTTATCAGTCTGCAGCCTATTATAAGCCTAGCCAATAACCAAAAGTCATAGTTAAACCTTGTACCACCTATCTCTGAGGTAAAGACACTAACCACTATACCATTATAACATTAATTCAATGGCCACAATGCATGTTGCCCTAATTAATTCATATTTATATGAACCATGTTTTAACAAAAGCTTTGTTAACTTTTTATTCAATACGCAGACCAAATAAATTAAGGATTTCCCTCAGTGATGTTAAATGAGGGCTTTCTCATGCGCTTTAATGGGCACATTTCTGCACCTGTGCAAAATGCACCCATTAAAATCTATGGATACATTTCACATTTACATTGACTTCATGTCATGGTTAAAGATCAGATTTAACTTTCAGTGCCATCACAGCAGTGAAAATAAATTAACAACAGCTGATTAAAATTTATGCTGTAACAAAAATGTTTACCAGTTGGGGAAAATGCTAACTGGCACTTTAAGTGCCATACACAATGGTGTTAAAAAGTATGTCACAAATGCAACAATACAGTTTAAAAGACAGGAATGCAGGAGTGTTCAAAAAGGATGTATAAGGTTTTGGAAAGGTAATGTTTCTGTATGGGGCTTACTCCGCCCACTCCATGCATCAACCTGGTACTGCAGAACTTCCAGGAATGGTGCACCCTCCCCCTGATAACTTGATGGGAAACAGAAAATACACCCTTGTGATTCCACCTGTGTCCTTGGCCCTGCTAGACAGGGGCTTTGGGTGTTGACCTGTCTAAACATGGGCTAAACTCTTGGCTAGGCTTATAAGGGCCTCAGCGCCAATAGCCTAGTAACCTCCCATGACCCTATGATCCTCCAGAATACCAATCCATGTGTCAACCAGGAATCTCATGATATGACACCAGAATTAGGGCTGTTTGTAGTGAGATTTGATCTATCTAGCTGAAGTGTAGGAACAGCTGACTACCAAATATTTTGTTGCAGTAGTTTCCAGCGAAGAAGGAAACTGAAATGTAGACATGGTTATTTCTCAGTGTCAGGGGCATGACCTTCTTGGGGATAACTACGACTGATGGTTGGGAGGAAGTCACTTAGAGGGTGATACCATAGGTGGAAACACTATTCAGAAAATGGAATGGGCAGTAGAATGCTGACCCACTCCAATTTACAAGGTTTTTAATTATTTCTACTTTCAGTAGATCAGGATTATACATAAGTATATCATAAAGACTGTAAAAATAAATGTTTTCCTTGTTCTTGTAAAATCTACTGAAATTTCACTTGGCCAAGATGCATACATTCTGAGCATCTAGATGAGTGTCATTGTCTTTTTTTTTTTCACGTATAACAAGTCCTTGTGTGCATGGGGTTTCCATAACCACATCTTCACCTTAACAGCTGAAACTGAGGTAAAAAGGACAATTTGATACTCTAACTTGTTATCCCTCATGCTATATCACCTAACAAGTAAAATCAAATAGTATAACCTCAGCTTGTCCAGAACTAGCCCCCTATGGCTGTTACTAAAAATCAAGCTGAGTGTCCTGCCTGAGACAAATTACTAGACATTGTTACTCAGAAAAAAACATTGAACTTCCTGCAGTTTTCTGTCTCTTACCTTTCACAGATAGTTTTACTTTTTACTTTGTTCATCCAGGAACCAGGTTCTAACTGCTCCATTCACCCTCACTATGCTCGGGCTCATTCCACTCCCCTACCCTACCCAAATTCCCACACACCCCCACTTTCCCTAAATTTATACTTAACTAAACACTCCTAAACCCACAAAAGCCAATTAACAAATATTCCTTTATATAGTACTATCAAACATAACTCAGTGATTCCACCCCCACACATATACTAACAAATCACAGTACACTGCATCAATTCCCCTACAATAACTAAGCCCCAGGCAAACAAATAAAACCTGATCCCATCCAGTGCAGCCCCAATACAACAAGATATTACACTTAGACACTGCTACTCCATCAAACCTAACAGTTATTGCTCACATCTCCTCTTATCACATCAGTCTAGAAGACTCAGCTCCAATCCATACCACCTCCCACTTTACCCACTTAAATGTAAACCTGCCAACATTATAATATCCTCCTTTTTCTTTAATATTACAAACCTTCAACATACCCAGTGTTCTCTACTCCCTCACCCCAATATCAAAACAATTTCCCAGAATTATAAGTATACAGTTAAAATCTTAAAAACTTTAGTTACTACAGCATCCAAACTAACACTTGGTGGGGGCATTCACCCAAATCCTGGACCTAACCCTACTTAAAACTGGTCACCTCCACAAAACACCAACCACTCACAACCATTAAAAGACCAAGAAACAAATTTGATATCCTGTTATTAAATATAAATACTAGAAGTATCACCAACAAAGTCTATGAAATGCATGCCAACCTAGCTGTATACTCACCTGATATTGTACTAATAACTGAAACGTGACTTAAACCTAACATTACCAATAATGATATTCTCCCTCCAAGGTATAATATCCTGCAGAAAGACAGAACAGGCAAAAAGGGTGGTGGTGTAGCATTACTCTTTAAAAAACACCTTTCCCTAGAAACCTTAAACCAAAAACTCCCTGACTTTATGAATGCTGAAGTGATATTTGCCAAACTTAACATTAACACAAAAAACATATAAATGTAATTGGAGCCTACATTCCTCCTGGGGACAACATCCACACACTAGAAAATCTATTGAGCTAGCCCACATCAATGCCCCATGAAACAATACTCATGAGTGACTTCAGTATTAACTAGTCAAACTGCAATTCCCATAACCCCACTAACCACATCAACCTCTATGGCTTCCCCCAGTTTATTCAATCTCCCATCAGGATTGACAAGTCATCCAATAAGTACTCCATTCTTGACTGGATCTTAACAAATAAACTGGACCACTCCACTTACTCTGAGTATCTCCCAGATAACCTCAGTAACCATCTCCCAACCTATCTTATCAGATAAAGAATCAACCCAATTAAACAAACTACTTTCCAACAAATAATGAACAAAAAACACCTTAAACCCTGAAAACTTCACAAACATCCTCAAAAACTGTAGTTGATCACCACTTAAACTACTTCCTCTAGACGATGCTGTAAGGCCCCTCTCAAGACTATCAGAGTTAAATCTAATCCCATGACTTAACAAAGAAACCAGGTCACTGCTAAAAGCAAGGGACAATGCCTGAGAACATTGGTATAAAACGAAACCCCAAATTGCTGAACAAACCTTCTGAGAACTTAGAAATAAAGCAGAGAAACAAATTAAACAGGATAAAATAAACTACTACTCCGACATCCAAACTAAACACTGAAATAACCCACAAAAGTTTTGGTCAGCTATTAACAACATGCTCCTCCTGGCAAAACTAGCACCCCTCCCCCCACTAACAATAACTCAGATAACACAGCCACACAACTGAATAAATATTTATTGAAACTATTTTAGCCCTCTCTAACATACAGACCTCCCATTCAGATTCCAGATACCCCCATACATAGAGAAAATACCACCTTCTCCATTCAGCCAGCCTCAACTAAGACAATAAAAAATACTCAGAAAATTAAAACCCATTACACTATTGGCAGACAACTTATCAGTAGAATTTTTAAAAATAGCTGCTGAGGGAATTGCTTACCCAGTATCCATTCTTATCAACAGATCCATATATGAACAACAAGTCCCTACCATATGGAAAACTTCCCACATTATTCCACTTCATAAAGGAGGCAACTCAACAGACCTGTCCAACTATCGACCAATTGCTATCCTATCCCCTCTATCTAAGATACTTGCAGAACTGTACATAAGCAGATCTTGGATTACTTGATTGCTAATAGTACTACCACTGCTCTAATGTCTTCACTAACACAGCAAACCATCATAGAAACAATATTAAATTCATATCCTCTGTCTTTCTGGACTTATCCAAAGCCTTCTATATGGTCTCTCATAACAAACCTTTAAGTGTCCTCTCTGACCTGAATCTAAGCCAATCTACTCTTGCCTGGTTCCAGGACTACATATCCAGGCATCAGCAAGCAGTACGTTGGTAATAAAATCTATCATCCCTTCTTCCTGTGAACCTAGGAGTTCCCTAAGGCTCTATACTAGGCCCCTACTCTTCTCAGTATTTACAAAACTCCATTCCTCAGCCCTGCATGCCTCAGTCTTTCTGTATGCAGACTGTTCTATGCTGATATGTGTCACCACTATCTTGCAAGAACTACAAACACAAACACAAGAGTCGTTCTTAGTAGTAGAAACCTGGATAACTAAGTCCTACCATATACTAACCCCCCCCCAAAAAAAAAAACTCATGATATTCCACCCTACTAAATCTACTGTGTCCCATCCCCACTTTCATTATAGTAACAAACAATACCATCATCTCACTTATATCTCACACCAAACTTCTGGGAGTCGAAATAAACAGCAACTTGGGACTTGACATCTACATTTCCCATATCATTAAAAAGGTACACAAAAAATGGCACACTGTACAGGAACAAGCACTATCTTACAAAAAACACAGAATCTACCATTGCTCAAACTCAGTTGATAACACCACTCCTCTATGCATCCCCCATTCTTACTAACCTTAGAAAAGCTGTTAGCAAAACTAGACACCCGTTATAACTAAATTGCCAGGTTTGCAGCAAACTCAGCCTAAAGGTCACACCACTGTACACCCCTCAAACAATGAATCTGGTTAGAATTCCTCAACTCCTACTCTTTTAACCAACTAACCATGGCTCAGAAAATCTTCTACCATCCAGAGAAAACACCTGTCCTGCAAGACCTACTACAGCCACACTCAAGCGCCAGACCTCTACGCCAGCAATCAACCCCTTATAAAAATAACCACAGTCAACAGCCTTGCTGGAGGATCCCTCTTCTCAAACTACATAGCCAAAATCTGGAACACACTACCTCCCAACATAATATCCACAACAACTTTAACCCTTAAGGAAAAGCTAAAAATTCACTTACCCAACAAATGCCTCTGCCCTTGCACTGCTCCTGTTAAGCTGTCTATCATACCTCATTCTAATACTTCTCTAAGCTGGTGCTATTGTTCGACCTACACTGAGCTTTCAAACTCTGCTGACTATGAAGTAAAACTCTTCATTAAATGCTATATGAGTATTCCATATGAAGTAATATAATACTTACAAATGTATTGGATACATCTGTATATACCTGAATGTGACAACATATTCTAATTACTATGTTCACTGTAAGTAACAGTATGTCAACTTTTATGCTACTTGATGCATGCAATTGTTTTTGTAACCTGTATGTATTTTGTGAAGCTTTTCCCCTCAGACATCCACTGAAAAAGGACCTATGTCAAGTCGGACTTTCCTGATAATCAAATGTAAAATAAAATAAATAAAAAATAAATAACATACTCCATGTTGAAAGCCAGATGTGGTACTTTCTAACCACCACATTATTGATTACCATTGTGTAACCACTGAACATGTGTTGAAACAGATTTAAGGTGACTTTCAATGCACCTAGCTATACACAACAAAAACTTAAAGGCATGCTGCTAATCTATACTTTACACAGGAATGTTGCACATTGTTAATAAAAACCTGAATATGGTCCCCCTGAGGTATACTTATTAATACTCCCACTCACCCAACACAGCTGCCTGTAAGCAAATTGCCAAAACCTTCTTCCTTAAGCAGTGAAAATAAAACAAACAGAAGCAAGAAGTGCAAATCCATTTCAAACTCACAATGGGTTGTTCCTTACAAGCATTTCCTGTTTTCCTGTATTGCTGCCAGGCGCTCATGAAATGGGTTTCCTTTACAAGGGCAATGAAGAAAATTTGTAATCAGTATGGCAGAAGAGAACGAATGCTTACTAAGAATGGAGGCTACAGCATTAATGTGCACCTCTGCAACTCTGGCATTTTTAATGTAAGGCACTGTCTGAGAGTCTCCTCTGATAAGACCATCAACAGCTTGAAACAACCTTAAGTGGCCCATATCAAAACGTTAATTACTTATAATTAAGGGATGTAAAAAAAGACTGCAATCAGTAACAGATCACTATCTGTGTGAATGACTATGGGCCAAGTGCAGGATAGGGCTTCTATTCTTGTCTAAGTGCAAACCAAAGTGAGATGGAAAGATAATCCCTCCCCTACTATGAACTGTACTATATGGTTAGGTCATACTTCTACTCCAAAAAGGAATGTGGATGCTTCTGATGTAAGTAAAATATGACCCACGACCATTCAATCAGAAAATGTCATTACCAGCGAAACAGACCTGAAAATAAAAATCGAAATTAAACCACACAAAACTAAATAAATGACATAATTAAAGTACAGTTGGAACAAACCATAAAATAATCCTCACTACACTACTGGACTAATAGCTGAAAACTAAATCAAACATAAAAAAAATAAGAATCAGTTCAAAACTAGAGTCAGAAACTATCCATAGGACATTCGATTGATAAAAATCCTTTGCATTCTTCAAGAATTCTGATCAATAGGCAATTCTCACAATTACCACACCCTGTAGAAATGAATGTAAAACACTAATCTAAGCTACAAGGCAGAAAAGACGATAAAAAAGGATCTCAGCAGGGTCAGGTTTGTGTGGCAGATCAACTATCTTGTATTGTAGGATTAAGGAACATGAAAGTCATTGTGAAACACATTTCCTAATGTAGAGTGCAACATATTTCATTTGTCATACACCAGAATCTTATGTTTCTGTATTTATCCTAACAATGCACATTGATTAAAAGGTTTGATATCTATGCTTATCAGGTACGTTGTGTAGGTATTTTTGTTTCATACCATGCTAGGCACAACATGAAACATTTATTTATCACTGCTCTACACATCTAAAAAATGTCACCATTCATGGTAATGCAGCCTCATTCACAATTACAACAGAAAAAATGGCATATTGTACTCACAATAGAAGTAGAAGTTTACGGAGTACCCACTGCAGGACCTCCAGATTCATGAACAGTTTGTATCCAATTGCAATAAGGCGCAGTAATGCAGATGTAAATCTGGATGTATAAAACTATAACAGATTGCTGCCCTCTCATTCTTTTCCTTTCTTCACACAGTAATTATCTTTATTTATTGCACACTAAAATTAATATATTCTCATTCAAGTGCAATTCCAAGCACTCCCTTATGTGCACCCAGTCTCACATCTGTGTATAGTGTACCTATCTTTTCATGTGTTAGTCATCTAGTAGTCAGTGTTGTCCAGTGTATTAGCATGTGTGTCAGCTACCTAGACAATTACATCTGTACTATAGTTATTGTTTATTCTTTAATACCTATCATGTCTTGTCTTTTTGTGTTTGTTTTTTTTTTTTCCTGTAAAAGAGCTGACACTTAACATTTCATTTAGGTAGCACTTGTGGTTCCTAAATGACAGCAGAGTTTCTTTTGAATCTTTGAATCACACAAAATACCCACTTATACTGCATAAAGCCATTGTAACTATATAGATCATCTTTCTAGAAAGAAGAAAGTTAAATAAGGTAGTGAAAGCTAAAAGAAGATAAATATTGCAAACAATCACATGACTAACAAAATGGCCACTTCTAAGTTATCTACACAAAGTAATACTGAAATAAGCAAAATATAACTAAACTTTAAAACGTAACATATCTGAACATGACCCTAATAACACTACTGAAGAAATATCGCAGACATTCATAGTACTGTCAAAAAATAAGATTCAAATTTACCTTATTCTAAAGTAGTAATTTCAAACCAAACATTGGACAACCCAGGTTTCATAGCTTGTGTCAAATACAAAGCTCTATTCAACATCATTAAAAAGATTAATAATTACCTTGGAACTAGAACAGCAAACCACTGATGAGATGGCTCATAAATAGTTACGTTACCTTCATAAAGCCTTTACAGACAGCTTGCACAATTACCATATTACATAAGATTAAGTAGGAATCAAAAATCCAAAATATTAAAAATATCGAAAATTAAAGGTGGACAGATGGAATATGAAGTGATCAGTTTGTAACAAATGACTCTGCAGTCAGTGATGATGTTGTTCTTTAAACCTGCAGTATGAGGTATTACATTCAACACATAGCACTTACCACATATGCATGCACATGTGTGTGTGTGTGTGTGTGTGTGTGTGTGTGTGTGTGTGTGTGTGTGTCCATTTATTTATGCCTTTGTTAAACAGGGTAAAACAATGACCCAGTTGGACCATTTTTAGTTTAAATCATGGAGCAAACAAAATCTACAGTAAAGAAACAATGTGTTTCACATTATGTTTATGATGCTACTATGGTCATACAACTTAAGGAATATATATGAGAACTATCTTATTAAAGGCAATGTAGCATTTTGAAATAAAACCATACACTGTCTTAGCATATTTAGTATACACACATACAATATAATTTAGGAGTTAAGAAGGGGTGGGACGAGAAGATGAAAAATGAATACAGTAATTATTATGTACTTTTAATACTGACAATGCTTATTGTGAGAAGGAATTGGGAGGTTATGGATGTCAAATTATGTTGTCTGAAAAGCACGTACAAATGTCTTTCCTAAATAGGAGTTTTTAAACTACATAGTAGTCATGTAAATACTCTGTAAAGGTGCATAAAATATAAAAATATACATAAATTCATTAGAATGATACATTTGCTTTGGCTGACATCTTATCCTGTAGAGAGTGTATATAACTTAAACACTCTGCTGCACTAGCTGTGATTCATTATAATTTGTACAGCACTCTGAATTTTCTGTAAAATAACTTGCACTGCCTGTGATTCCACACGTTCTTCTGTTAATGCTAAATAATGTAACTGAAATGTGTAATAATTTGACTGTCTGTGGCCTGAGCCATAGCTGAACAATTTCCTTAGAACAGCCTAACTACCCAGT